>NW_020537646.1:52221260-52271620 GCF_003426905.1 Ctenocephalides felis
TATTCTTAACCAACTATCCTTCAATGTTTCCAAGGCTATCTAACGCGTTCACAATTATTTTTCAAGTAATCCTATTCCTAAATCTAATTCTCCTGTTAAATTGCTATTTACTTATGTCCTCTAACCTTAACTTAATTAATAATGAAATAGATATTCACAACACTTCACCTAATCAAATATCTCTATCTGCACAAGTTAACCTTTATTTTATTTGGTTTATAAATAATATTGTTACATTCTGCATTATATGTAATTTTATGTAAAGCATTTTATGTAAATAACTATATATTGTAATTTTGTATATATTTTAATTGTTATTCATTATGTAAAATAATTATGTTTTTAAGTCCTCTTGAAAGAAAACGTGTGGGCTAATATGGTTGGGCTGGCTACCATCAGTAATAATATAAAGCGGACTGTAAGTAAATAATTGTTATCTGACGATAAACGTTCCAAATTTGAATCTGCTGAATAATAACACTGTGATTGGTATAAATCTATATTGAATCTTCAAACTATTACAAATACAGCGGTGATTGAATATACTTGTTGACTGTCCCGCTGCATTGTCTAGACCAGTGGTCGGGGAACTTTTGGAACCGTTACCCCAAAATTTTTTGTGCAACTTCTCATTACCCCACAAAAAAATTAACTAAAAGAGCCTATAATTGGAATCTGTTTGCAACATATTTCTGTATAACCTGCCATAACATTGTTACTTCTAAACTACGAAAAAGGCTGAAATAAATGGTTTGAAGGAAACAATAAGTAAAAACTATATTCATTATGAATAAATATATTTTCATGAAAATCCTACTAATCCGCACCATGACGAAATTTTCGAAGAATTTTAAATGTTTCTAATTAGATTATTCTAAATACTGTAACACTGTATAATATTCATAAGATATATATGAGCTGAATTACAAAATTTAAAAAAATTATTTATTCGAAGAATATAAGTGAACTTTAGAACTTTAGCCAGAATTAAAATTAAAATCTGAATTATTGTCGATATACAAAGAAAAATTTTTTGAAAAAAAAATTGAAATATTTTTCTTTTCCAGAAGTAATTGTTTTTTGTCAACACAAACAGCAAGTTTTTTTAATCATTCAAATCGGATGCTTAGTTCTCTCAAAAACTGCATTTTTGTACATTTAGCTCTGTATCTTCAAAATGGCTGGACATGCCTTTGCCAAAACCTAATCACTACTTCTCCCAATCATTACAAATTGAATGTTTTTTGGATCATTCATATGGGATACTCCGTTCTCTTAAAAATTCGATATCTATTTTCTGCACTCTTTACTCCGTATCTCCGTAACGGCTGGACCTGCCTTTGTCAAATACTAGTCAGCATATCTCCTTATCCATAGGAACCGAATGTTGAATGAACCATTCAAATCGGTTCATCCGTGCGCTCGAAAACGTGAACGAAAAAATGCGGACACACAAAACACACACAAACACACATTTTTCTTAGGTATGGCGTTGCAAATTGGCGTTGCACAATTTCTTCAAAATTTCATGTCTGCTAAATATGCGAGATATGCAACTCCGGAAGAGTTTTTAAAATTTTCAGCAAGAATATTTTTTTTGAGAAACCATAGAGATTTCAGCTTCATTTTTAAGAGTCCATACTCGATTTAAAATATTTCCGCGATAGAGCCACCTTACTTCTGTATAATAAAGAAGGTAAGTCTCAGCTTCACCATCCTGACATAATTCACAAAATAGCCGCGTATTTAGTGCATGCCCTTGATAAAATTTATAATCTTGATAACATGATGAGTGTGGGTTATTTTCCTTACAAAAGCTGAAAAACCATAAATATGACCCATCATAGATGGAGCTTAATCCAAAGACACCAAACTGCAATTTCCCCATTTTAATCTTTGCGCTTTGAAGTATTCGTTTACTTTATTATAAATATCAATTTCATGACATCTGAACTCGAGAAGAAAACAAAACAGCAATTTCTTTTCAAAATTATCTGCACCTTTATAGCAAACAATACCAGTTGTGAATTACTACTGAAATCCGTTGTCTCAAGCTGAATAGCAAATATTTAGTTTGTTTTAATGCAAAAACTTCACATTTTTTGCTAATGCAGAGATTCATTTCGGTAGTAGGTTTTACTGAAGCTGATTTAAACCAAGCAAGATATTTAACTTGTTTTAGTGCGAAAACTACTTATTCCTTCACATTTTCTGCTAATGCAGAAATTCTTTCTTCCGATAGTAGGTTTTACTGAAGCTGATTTAGTGTTTTGCAAATATATACTTTTTACCCCCAAAATTTCACTTTTACCCCATTTGGGGTAATTTACCCCGGTTCCCCGACCACTGGTCTAGACAACAATTATTTACTTACAGTCCGCTTTTATATTAATTACTGATGGTAGCCAGCCCAACCAGTATATTTAAAATAAATAAATAAATTATGGCACACATCAAGATCCAGTAATCGCTCTCTCAACTTACAAGAACATTTGTTTGCACTTGATGAATGGCTCAATAAATGAAAAATAAATATATACGAAGAAAAGTCAAAACATATCACGTTTTTTAACAAGAATCCAAAATTGCGACGCTGTATTTATAAATAACATCGAAATTTCCCTAAGTAACGCATTAATTATCTAGGTCTATATCTAGACAGTATTACTTACATGGTGTTTCCACAGCAAACAAAAGTGCAAAACTAGCTGTAAGTAGAATTCTGTCTTAAGGCAATTAAGGCATCGTGCCTTAAGGCAATTGCTGGAACTTCCCGTACCAAAAATTATTATTTTTTAAAAACGATGATAAACATTTTGAAAAAAAATTACTTTGTGAAAAATAAGATGATTTGAAAACTATAAATTGGACAAAAAATTACTTTTTTTGAAAAAAAAAAAAAAAAAAAAATCAAAAAATTTTTTCTTTTTTGACATATTGTGAAGATCTGAACTTTCTTTTCAAAGCAATCGTACTGCTTTAACTGCATAGGGACAAAAATATAAGCGCGTAAGCCCCGCGTTTTAACGCATAAGCATTGGTACGGAACCCATAGGAATGTTAACAAAATGTATACTTATTGCTAAAATCTCTATAAAATATCTGATAATTTGATGTGCATATGTCTAATGATCATTTTTGACCGCCAAATGGCTCATTTTTTTACTTTTTCCTCCATATCTCCGAATCGCTAGACCTACCTTCATGAAAATTTTATCGATTCTTAATCTTGTCAATACAATATGTGAAATGTTTTTTGAATTATTTAAATCGGACGCTCCGTTCTCTTAAAAACTGAGTTACCGTTTTCGGCACTTTTTGCCCCGTATCTTCGGAACGGCTAGACCTGCCTTCGCCCAAAAACTAATCAGCACGTCTCCTTATCAATACGAATCGAATGTTTTTTGAATTATTCAAATCGGTTGATCCGTGTTCCCCAAATCGTCGACGAAAATTTGTATCCGCACATACATATACACACATACATACATACATACATACATACACACACATACATACATACATACATACATACATACACACACAACACACACAAATACATCCATTTTTTTCTAAGGTATGGCAAAATGTTCAGAAACCTCTGAAACGTAAAGATATAAAAATTTTCATTTTTGATTTTTTTTTGCGATTACTATAACTTGCCCTACGGGAAGTTAAAAAACAATGAAAAAACTTAAACAATTGTAGAAAATGGTAGATAATCGAAAATGTCATACGCAAACAAAACATTAATATACAAAACAGTACTAGTACCAATATGGAGCTACGAATAGAATTATGGGGATGTGCAAGTACATCAAACATAACAAGTATACAGCGTACACAGAACAAAATAGTAAGGGCAATGGTAGATGGGTCTGGGTATGTAACTAATGATACCATTCATAGGGACCTGGAAACTAAAACTGTAAATGAAATTATAAAGTCCCGGAGTTGTTCTTACGACAACAAAATCGATGAACATTCAAACGCTTAATGCGAATCATCAACAAAATGTAAAAAAAAAACAAGAAGACTCAACAATGAAATAGCCAAAGATTTACATATTGAATTCTATATACATACAGGCATAGATTTATTCTAGCAGAGGATCTCTTCAATGGAGGAGACCTCTGAACGCCATATAACATCATCACATATGCTTATAGAAATAACATATTCTGATTGTCTATTAAATAATAAATTAAAATAAATTAGTTGGTATTGGTATTTTGCCTTGAGGCAAGTTACATGAATTTCCCGATATGTGTAAATAATCGACTTAATCAATTAAAAATAAATTAATTTATGAGTGATTAAAAGTATTCTGAGTGGATTTATTACACATAATTGAAAACGAACAAACACGTTGACTCGGAGTATTTTCAAAAAACAATAATTTTTAAAATTGAACCAGTTTCCGTAGGTTACTATGTTCATCAAGACCAAGTATTTTATCTATATATAACATGTAAATCGTCTAATTTCAATTTTAAAAAACGTCAAAAAACTACTTATTTTCTCAAATTGATTGATGATTTTTTAAAATTAACCGGCTCGGTAGATTTTCACCTAAAACTAATCAGTATCATTCCTTACTAATATCTTTCGAAACAGTTTTTGATTTTTTAAAATAGATTCAGAAGTATGAGCTTAAATTTTCTTTTTTAACTTCCCGTAGGGTAAGTTATAGTAATCGCTAAAAAATCGAAAATGAAAATTTTTATATATCTTTACGTTTCAGAGGTTTCTGAACATTTTGGCATACCTTAGAAAAAATGGATGTATGTGTGTGTGTGTGTGTGTATGTGTGTGTGTATGTGTGTGTGTATGTGTGTGTGTATGTATGTATGTGTGTGTATGTATGTGCGGATACAAATTTTCGTCGACGATTTCGGGAACACGGATCAACCGATTTGAATAATTCAAAAAACATTCGATCCGTATTGATAAGGAGACGTGCTGATTAGTTTTTGGCAAAGGCAGGTCAAGCCGTTCCGAAGATACGGGGCAAAAAGTTCCGAAAACGGTAACTCAGTTTTAAGAGAACGGAGCGTCCGATTTGAATAATTCAAAAAACATTTATTTGTATTGACAAGATGAAGAATCGATACAACTTTCATAAAGGTAGGTCCAGCGGTTTCGGAGATATAGAGAAAAAGTAAAAAAATGAGCCATTTGGCGGTCAAAAATGATCATTAGACATATGCACATCAAATTATCAGATATTTTATAGAGATTTTAACAATAAGTATACATTTTGTTAACATTCCTATGGGTTCCGTACCAATGCTTATGCGTTAGACAGCGACGCGGCGCTTACGCGCTTTATATTTTGTCCCTATGTAGTTAAAGCAGTACGATTGCTTTGAAAAAAAGTTCAGATCTTCCACAATATGTCAAAATAAAGAAAAAAAATTTTTTTTCAAAAAAAAAATTTTTTTTTTTTGAAAAAAATTTTTTTTTAAAAATTTTTTTTTTCAAAAAAAACTAATTTTTGTCCAATTTATAGTTTCTCAAAAATCTTATTTTTTCAAAGTATTTTTTTCAAAAATGTTAATCGTTTTTAAAAAAAATAAAAAATTTTGGTACGGGAAGTTCCAGCAATTTGCCTTAAGGCACGATGCCCTAATTGCCTTAAGACAGAATTCCACTTACAGCTAGTTTATTTTCATTCTGCAATCTGACAAGTTGTTTACAATTGATTTTTTACAAATTAGTAGATACGCCCAGTGGCTGTATTTTCCTGTTAAAATTAAAATCGATTCAGAAGTATGAGCTTAAATGTGGACAAAAAGTTTAACACTTTTTTTAAACAAAGAAACGGCTCAGCAGATCATCTCACAAAACTGATAAACAATAGTCCTCATTGAGATACATCAATGGCTTTAAATTTCTGAAATCGGTTCAGGCGTTTTGAGAAAAAACGTCGATCGAAGGTCTAACTTTAACAAAATGTTTAAAAAAACGATACTAATTTTTGCAAACTTTGAAGAATTTTTAAAATTAAATGACTTGTCGTAGGGCCGTAATATTTTAGTATAATCTACAAGACTATGGTATTTACCGTCAAAAAAATCATGATTGATTTTTTTTTAAACTTTATTACAAGAAAACGGCCCGGTCGGTCTTTATCAACTAATCAGCACGATTCCCAACCAATATCTATCGAACGGTTTTTGAGTTTTCAAAATCGTTTCAGAATTTCGTGAAATTTTTTTCACTTTTCTGCAATTTACAAAGACACGACCCGGCCGATCGTCGCACAAAACTCAGAAACGCTTGCCCTCATCGAGATACATCGAATAGCTTTGTAATTATTTTACGTAGTTATAAAATTTATGTAAACTCTCCTTCGATAATTCAGGTTGTTGGGTTATAATTTAACCCTTGTAGCTGTGGACTGTATTGAACACTGATTTGTTTGTATATTATTTGTTGTTGCAGTTCTAATTACAATCAGTGATTTGTTACTAAGTTATTAAGTTAAGTTAAAGAAGATATATTTATTAGTTATTTATAATACATGATGTTTTGCGAACTTTACTTTTGGAAGTGAACAACTAGTTCAATTAAAACACTGCGCCCCCCTCTACCAGGGGTAGTAACCATTCCGTGTAAAGCTTAATGCCCTGTTGTCACCTGCATGGCCAATATAATAAAACGAAAATATGCCCGAACAGCTTTTAAATTTTTGAAATCCAGCCGTTTTGAGAAAACGTCGATTTACGGCAAAAAAAACCGTTCACCACACACACACAAACATACTTTTTTCCAAATTTGGTTTCATTCGATTCAGAATTTGAAACGTCGAGAAAAATTAAAATTAGCGAATCGGATTTTTTGATGAAAACAAACTTCTCCTTTGGGAAGTTAAAATATCTTTTGGTGAAAATATATAAAGATATCAATTGCCGATCAACAAAGTGTAAATTTACTGCTTAATTGCCAATTAAACCGATGACTAAAGACAAATTGCACGAGAAAGTAGTCGTGTTTGTGAAAATTTACAATGATTATACGTTCCAATACATAATTATGTATATTTTAATATATAATGATTTTGACAAATGTTTATAAAGCACGCGTAATTTTATCGATGATAATGCTGCTGGAACCGTGATATTGTTACGTTACAAATTGTTTATACATAGCCATATTCTGACAATTGCTATTTTAAATATATTCGGGCGAAATTCGTATATATTCCGGTTAATTCAGAATCAGGTATTTGGGTCATGGCGCATGGTCTCGATACGACTGTAATGTACAGGTATGGGCGAAAGAGTTGACATGCTTTTAATATGATACGCATCATAATCAACTGTGAGAAGAATGGTTCGTGTGCATTATATACAAATAAAGAATGTTCTATGATATATAATATCAATAATGTGACAAAACTTTCCACGTTTCGTGTTAAATTGTTGGAACGGTAAATTGTTGGAACTTTCCTTTCTAAACATAGTATTATATATGCATAAAATTAACACTTTTATTAAAAATACTAAAATTTAATGATATTCTAGCGACCCGAAGGAAAAGTTTGTTGTTGCTAAAAAATCCGATTTGCCCATTTTATGTTATCTCGTCGTTCTAATTCGAATGAAAGCAACTTTGAAAAAATTATGTGTGTGTGTGTGAGGTGATTTTTCGATCTGTCGACGTTTGCTTAAAAACGATTGAACTGATTTCAAAAATTTTAAAATATTTCTATAATACTCGATAAGGACTAACGTTGATCAGTATTGCGTGATGATCGGCCAAGGTTTTTTTATAAAAGGCAGAAAAGTGTAGATTTTTTATTCACATTTTAGCTCACAAATGTTAATCGATTTTAAAAATTCAAAACATAATGATGATGATGTTGAAGTAATGTTGGAGCAAAATCCTGTTTGGCCAACATCGTTGTTTGCAGAAAGGCTTAATTCAGATCAACAAGTCATTACTGGCCGTATTCGGAAAATGTTAGTATTCAGGTATTCTAATAGTATTCAAGATGCGTGCCACATGAAACAATCAAATAAATGTTGCTCAAAACAAAATTGAGCTCCATTTGAATCGGATGATAACTTCGAATGAGAAGTGAATTACATCAACCTCCAAATATTATTTGTTTTATTCTTAAAAATATTTTTGACGGGCAAAAAATTAAAAAATGAAGGAGATGCCAAAAAACAGTAATTAAATTTTTTGCATCTAACGATAAAACATTTTTAGAAATGGGATAAGCACAATCCCCTTATGCTGTAATGAGATCATTAATAATAATGGCAATTATATTATTCAATAAAGTCAATGGGCGCAAGAAAAAAAAGTATTTTGTTTTATTCCACAAACGAAAAGAACTTTTCGGTATATACATATGAATGTATAAACGTTTGGAGACTAGGTTTTTCTCATCATCAGTGTATAATAATTTAAAAACCGAAATATGAATATAGCATGATGTGTTAATTCTTTTACCAGTCAGCGAAAAGAGGCTGTAATATATATAGAATTCAAAGAAAGTAAAAACAATTGCACATTGTTAACTGAGTGCAATATGAAAATCAGATGGCTAGTTTTGCAACAAATTTACATTTCAATCAGTTGGAATATTGAAAGTATTCCTTGATACCAGACAATGAACTTTTGCGAAATTACCTTACCATGCTTTAGTCATAGCCAACTATATATGGCTTGCTCGAGAGTTAAAAATTAAACAATTTATTTATTTATATATCTACAGGTCTCACAAAGAACATTGTATATCTCCTCTCATTGAAGAAGATTGATATATTGAAATATATCGAAAATTTCGTTATTTGTCTGTTTATAAATATGTTATATGACGTGATGTGGCTGATTTGTGTTTGGAATAATTGAATAATTGAAATTTAAGTATAAAAATTAAGACTTATTGTTTTGCTTAAAGCAGTTTTACATTTAACATCACTCACATCACTGTACATACATTCCGGTATAGACTGTGTTAAAAATATTAATGATATTTTTAACTAAATTGGAACTTTTGAATTGTAGACATTGGTACAGGACAATGTCTGTTGGGACAGCTAGTGTACACTGTATATATATATATAAATATATATATATATATATATATATATATATATATATCTGCTGTAATGGCGTATGAAAGGATAATCCTTCTAAACTATTATTCGGATTTTAATGAATCTTTCTGAAGTTTGCAAAGTTTGAACTTTCTTGGATTTTTTGATTCATAGAAATATAGTTAGATTGTAGTAATAAATGGAAAAAAATTACAAAAAACGCTTATCATTGTTTGACTTTAAAAATATTTAAGGCATAGTTTGACATTAAAAACAAATGAAGACTGTCATTTGCCAAACATTTCAATTCGAAAAATATTTATACCGTTCATTTAAAAAAAAACTTTATTGGGTTTCGAATTACACCAATATATGAGTGATGTTGAATGTAGAACTGTTTCAAATAAAATGATTATTCTCAATTCCCACAGTTAACACTTTAATTATCCATTTGACAAATATTAAAAAATGTTCAATAATATTGTATATTAAAAATTATACACTCCGATTTATAGAACAAATTTATTTTATTGCATTTAAGTGTTGTACAGTATTTTCAGTCATACCTGGATGTATAAATGAATGATTTTTTGTTCATTCACGACTAAAACATTGATTTTCCAAATTTATCACACAACTAGTGGGGTGTATGGTGCCTTAAGGCAAATTTCTGGAACTTCCCGTACCGTAACGAAATGTTCGAGGAATACTGAATGTTTTCAAGTAGATCATTATAAATATTGTAACATTGTCTAATATTTATAAGAAATATATAAACTGAATTGCAAAATCAATTATTTTGTTAAGACAAGCAGACAGTTTTTTCAATCATTTAAATCGGACGCTTAGTTCTCTCAAAAACTGCCAATTTTTACATATTTAAGTAAAAAATTTAGTAATTACTTCATTTCTCTAATGAAGGTTCATTTCTAAATGATAATTACAATGACAAACCGATCATGTCATATTTGAAGTATGACTTTAATTACATTATTGTTTCTAAATATTATACACATTTTTAACGCTATTATAAATATATAATTTATCATTATATAAATGTGCATAATGGTTGGATTGACACTAATAAATGTGTGCATCACGAGTGTTACCATATTACTAATTAACATTATTCAAAATTGTTATATGATGTATTTATTTTTACTTAACTTAAATTTGCTACTTTGTATAGTAGCAAATAAGTTTTACTTCAATCGCGTGTGATCCTTACGCGCACTCTTTTTTTTAGCTTCCCGCAGGGTAGTTATAGTAATGGGCCAAAAATCGAAAATGATAATTATTGCATATCTTCACGTTCCAAAGGTTTCTGATTCAGATTTTCAGAGAACGGAGCATCCGATTTGAATGATCTAAAATACATTCAGTTTGTAATGACAGGGAGAAGTGGTGATTAGTTTTTGGTAAAGGCAGGTCCAGCCGTTTCAAAGATACGAAACTAAATGTACAAAATTGGCAGTTTTTGAGAGAACTAAGCATCCGATTTGAATGATTCAAAAAACTTACTACTTGTGTTGACAAAACAATTGTTTTTGGATTTTTTTTTTTTTTCGAAAATAATTCAGATTTTAATTTTAATTCTTGCTAGAGTTCTAAAGTTCACTTATATACTTCAAATAATTTTAACTTTGCAATTCAGTTTATATAATTCTTATTAATATTAGACAATGTTGTAGTATTCATTTGTAATAATTTATTTGAAAACATTTCCATAATATTCCTCGAACATTTCGTTACGGTACGGGAAGTTCCAGCAATATGCCTTGAGGCGCGATGCAATATATCACTAATTAACTTTTTTCTGGGTCTGGACCCGCCTTTCCAAAAATTTGGTTAAATTTCTCACTCCGTCAATACAAGTAATATATTTTTAGAATCATTTAAATTCAACATTGCGTTTTCTCACAAACTGAATGGCCACTTTTTGCATATTTTCCAATATTTTCTAAACGGTTAAAAGTAATTACAATATCATAAATTCGTATAAATTGAATGATTTTTGGCGATTACTATAACTTACCCTACGCAAAGTCAACACGACAAAATGGTCCTAAATGTCTGAATCGTATGGGCTTTACTAAAAACGATTGAATTTAATTTCAAACTCTTAATATTCAAATGGTTTCTAAATTTTTAGATTTCTTAAGTTTTCTGAATCAATTATGTTAAAATTGGTTATTCTTTTTAAAAATTACACTTGCTTTACGTTACTAATTACTTCAAAAGGTTTTCAAGTTTTCAATGAAGCATAAATTTCTCCTGTAGGATTTTAAAAATGTCCAATAAATTTGTTCACTATTCTTTCTATTTTTAGCATTGCGTATTCAACAAATATTGTTTACAATTATGTAGCTAGCTGTAATAATAGCTACTATTTAGACTGACTAATTATAATCAAAACTCATTAGAGCGGGCGCTGTATGGAATCGAGTATTCATAATATGAGGACCGCCAACTCTCTTCAGATTCTTTTAAAAGAGAAAACCCATGTTTTTCAAATTCATAATTTAGAATTTTCCTGTACCTATATTTTTATTTTACCCATGCCTTCATCCCCCATGCGTCGTAGCCAGATAAAACTAATAATGTTTGACTTTTATTCGTATTCACATTATATAATATAATTTTGTTTAGACTCACTTATATTTCAATGTTTTATTCAATTAATAACGTTAAAACTGTCGGTGCAGGTGATAAATGTCTCAACATTTATCAAAAATGAAGTTTAACATCGTAATTTTGCGAGAAACGGATGCTTTTTACATTATTTGTTTTAATATTTATTATTCGGTCAAAAAACTGAAACCACATTTGACAGAAAATATTCAAAAAGCATTAGATCCAAAATATCAAATTATGAGTAAAAAATGTTGAAAAATTATTACTGCCGTAAAGCAACAATTATAATATATGTCAGAGATTAAAAAATCAAATATAAATAATGAAAAAAAAACATTCATAATTTTTTTCTTCGTGCAATGAAAATTTATTCCAAGTTTTCCTCCTTTTTCTCCATGATTACTATATTTATTCAGTTCAGAATCATTACTGTATATGGATTGAACACTATAACATGATTTATCAAAATTTGACGTTTAGACTAATACACGGAGCTTATGCTCTTCGATATTTTGTCTATAAAACTGTTACGCAGCTCTGAAAAAAAGTGCAAAAGTTTCAAAAAATCAAAACTTTTCATAAGAGTCAATTTTTGTCCAAAATTCTCAAAGATCTATTTTTTTAGTCTTTTTCATTTTCTATAATAAGAGTTTTTCGCTTTCGATTGACAAAAAATAAATTATAACTCATAATTATTATAAATATATATATATATATATATATATATATATACACATACACACACACACATATATATATATATATATTTATCAGGGGCGTAGCGTGCCTTGGCGGGGCCCCGTATCAAAATTTGTTTGGAGGCCCCCTCAAAAATTTTTTTTTTACAAATTATAGAAATACATAAAATTAAAAAATATTTATTTATCATTCTTATTAATTAACTATCTAATTTTCTCTCATTTTCTGAATTTTTCACAAATGATTCCAGATATATATTCACTTTCTTTGAATTTTTTTGAAAAATTAAATTATTTAATGATCTTTAAATTTTGTAAAAATTCTGTCACTAGGAACATACAGGTCTGGTTGACATTTCTGTCTTAAAGTTTTTACGTAATTTTTAATTAGTTTCAATTTTAAAAAGTTATTTTAGAAGTTGCGATTGTAACTGGGTGGGGCCAAGTTGGGAAAACTGGATGCAAGCCCAATGCAGTTTTTAGATTTTTGAATTCAAACCTATTTTTTGAGCTATCAATTGGTTATAATCTTATGAGATACTTTTATAGTATTTCTTTACTGTAATTCAGTCAACAGATTTCCGGAAACGTTTATTAATTCTTCATTTCATATAACAAATGTTACAATTTACGTCGCAAAGTTTTTGAAATCTTTGTTTGGTTTGTGAAATTAATATATCCAAACAGCAATATTATAAACTGAAATAAGATTTTGGGTACAAAATTCTCTCATCTTGTGATAACTCTTTATCATCATTGAAAAGAAGACTTGATATTCGTATGATATTAGGATATAATTTATTGCAAATATTTGCTCAGTTTCTATGAATATACGCTATCATTAAAACCGATTACCTCTATAATAATCACAAATGTGCTGTATCTTTTTGTTCTTAAAAATATTTATTTCAATCCATATTTTTGCAAAATATTCCGACTTCTTTAGCAAACTAATTCACTAAATTTTCATGTTTTAATTTGCAGTTTATTCAAAAGATTACTTAATAAAATGCTAGTTATTTATAAGTCATTACTGTCATATTGTCAAATTCTAGAAATGAAACTAATAATTTGAAACAGTGCATAAAAAAATCTGAAAATGACTTAGTTGATCATATTTATCAAAATCGAACTATTAAACTTATGCGTCATGCAGACAATTCAAGTAGTAACAAAAAAAAATAAAAATGTTATAAATATAACTATAACAATTTCAACTTCCAATTTTCGATGAAGAACGTATAAACTAGATTAGTTAGCCAGAGCTTGCAGAAATATTGCTGCAGAAATAAATTCTCTTAAAGCGTTAGCTTACATGTTAAAGTGCAATACCTCTCGATAACAAAAGAAAATGCAAACTACGTTAAAATTATTCACTTTTTTAAAAACAAATGTTGTTTTGCTTTCTGTTGCGCTTGTTGGGGGCCCCCCTGGCTCGGGGGCCCCATATTTTTGATACGGCTGATACGGCGGTAGTTACGCCCCTGATATATATATATATATATATATATATATATATATATATATATGTATATATATATATATATGTATATATATCTATATATATATATATATATATATATATATATATATATATATATATATTGAGGATTTTTTGTTCGACGTTGAAACATATTGAATTGAATAAAACAGCCAATGCGTCGAATGTAGAAAAGTTTATTTTACATTTTTTAACTTCCCGTAGGGTAAGTTATAGTAATCGCAAAAAAATCGAAAATGAAAATTTTTATATATCTTTACGTTTCAGAGGTTTCTTAACATTTTGGCATACCTTAGAAAAAATGGATGTATGTGTGTGTGTGTGTGTGTGTGTGTGTATGTGTGTGTGTATGTATGTATGTATGTACGTGTGTGTATGTATGTGCGGATACAAATTTTCGTCGACGATTTCGGGAACACGGATCAACCGATTTGAATAATTCAAAAAACATTCGATTCGTATTGATAAGGAGACGTGCTGATTAGTTTTTGGCGAAGGCAGGTCCAGCCGTTCCAAAGATACGGGGCAAAAAGTGCCGAAAACGGTAACTCAGTTTTTAAGAGAACGGAGCGACCGATTTTAATAATTCAAAAAACATTTGACTTGTATTGACAAGATGAAGAATTGATCAAATTTTGATGAGGGCAGGTCTAGCGGTTTCGGAGATCTAACGAAAAAAGTAAAAAAAAATGCCATTTGGCGGTCAAAAATGATCATTAGACATATGCACATCAAATTATCAGATATTTTATAGAGATTTTATAGAGATTTTAACAATAAATATAAATTTTGTTTGCATTCCTATAGGTTCCGTACCAATATTTATTCGTTAGACGGCGACGCGGCGCTTACGCGCTTTGACATTTTGTCTCTATGCAGTTAAAGCAGTACGATTGCTTTGAAAAAAGATTTTCCAAAATATGCCAAAATAAAGAAAACATTATTTTTTCCAAAAAAAATTTAAAAAAAAAAAAAAAAATTAGATTTTTTTTTGAAAAAAATTTTTTTAAAAAAAAAAGTAATTTTTTGTTTAATTTATAGTTTCTCAAAAATTTTATTTTTTCGAAGTAAATTTGTTTTAAAAATGTCAATCGTTTTTGAAAAAATAATAATTTTTGGTACGGGAAGTTCCAGCAATTTGCCTTAAGGCACGATGCCTTAATTGCCTTAAGACAGAATTCCACTTACAGCTAGTTATACGTTTCGAAAGGGAAAGGAAAAGTTTTAGAATCAAAAGTATAACATTAGAAAAATCAATTAAAACAACCAAATTATACACACCAGATCAGGAAAAAACACATTTTATAATAAAATATGATAGTAAAATAACGTTTGTTCATATTAAACATTTAATATATATATATATATATATATATATATATATATATATTAAATGTTTAATATGAACAAACGTTATTTTACTATCATATTTTATTATAAAATGTGTTTTTTCCTGATCTGGTGTGTATAATTTGGTTGTTTTAATAGATTTTTCTAATGTTATACTTTTGATTCTAAAACTTTTCCTTTCCCTTTCGAAACGTATAAAAAATGTAAAATAAACTTTTCTACATTCGACGCATTGGCTGTTTTATTCAATTCAATATGTTTCAACGTCGAACAAAAAATCCTCAATATATATATATATATATATATATATATATATATTAATTGTTTAATATGAACAAAACAGCACTCAGATTTGTTTAACACAACTTTATTTTATGATTACAGACGTTTCGAGACCATGGTGTGTCTCATCTTCAGTGTAATTTCAAAAACAGTTACTTATATACTACACATTCTTTAATAATTTATTTAAATTTCATTTAATTTTTGGTATACAAAAAACACCAACTATTCCTTGCAATGCTTGACACAATACTAAAGAAACATATAACACTTACAGAAATATTCTAAACAAATTTGAAGTACTTATATAGATGGAGACAGAGAGGGTATCATTATAATGTAAACAAAAGGAGTGCTATCGCATACAAAAATCGATAAAAATGAAAAAACAAATTAATTTATTGAAAAGAATAAGATAAATGAAAAAATTTATAAATTATTAATGATGTTTATATAAGTGTCATGTAAAATATTTGTGTCGGTTCTTAGATTTATGCTATTGTTAGTCCGAACTATTAACATTGATTCTGCCATGCTCCGTTTAAATAAGTCTTTCTCATGGAATAAAATTTGGGGATTGTCAAAATCAAACTTATGGTTGTTGATATTAGCATGATCCACAAGTGTACTTTTAAATTTTTTGTTATCTATTTTTTCACATTGTAATTCATGTTGCCTGAGTCTCTTTTCTAAGTTATTGCTCTTATATTGGCCAGACCTGCCAGAACTTAGAAAAGAGACTCAGGCAACATGAATTACAATGTGAAAAAATAGATAACAAAAAATTTAAAAGTACACTTGTGGATCATGCTAATATCAACAACCATAAGTTTGATTTTGACAATCCCCAAATTTTATTCCATGAGAAAGACTTATTTAAACGGAGCATGGCAGAATCAATGTTAATAGTTTGGACTAACAATAGCATAAATCTAAGAACCGACACAAATATTTTACATGACACTTATATAAACATCATTAATAATTTATAAATTTTTTCATTTATCTTATTCTTTTCAATAAATTAATTTGTTTTTTCATTTTTATCGATTTTTGTATGCGATAGCACTCCTTTTGTTTACATTATAATGATACCCTCTCTGTCTCCATCTATATAAGTACTTCAAATTTGTTTAGAATATTTCTGTAAGTGTTATATGTTTCTTTAGTATTGTGTCAAGCATTGCAAGGAATAGTTGGTGTTTTTTGTATACCAAAAATTAAATGAAATTTAAATAAATTATTAAAGAATGTGTAGTATATAAGTAACTGTTTTTGAAATTACACTGAAGATGAGACACACCATGGTCTCGAAACGTCTGTAATCATAAAATAAAGTTGTGTTAAACAAATCTGAGTGCTGTTTTGTTCATATTAAACAATTAATATTCGTTCCACTCATATCATAAAATTCTATATATATATATATATATATATATATATATATATATACATATATATATATATATATATATATATATATACATATATATATATATACATATATATATATATATATATATATATATTAAATATATATATATATATATATGTGTGTGTGTATGTGTATATATATATATATATATATATATATATATATATTTATAATAATTATGAGTTATAATTTATTTTTTGTCAATCGAAAGCGAAAAACTCATATTATAGAGAATGAAAAAGACTCTAAAAAAATAGATCTTTGAGAATTTTGGACAAAAATTGACTCTTATGAAAAGTTTTGATTTTTTGAAACTTTTGCACTTTTTTTCAGAGCTGTGTAACAGTTTTATAGACAAAATCTCGAAGAGCATAAGCTCCGTGTATTAGTCTAAACGTCAAATTTTGATAAATCATGTTATAGTGTTCAATCCATATACAGTAATGATTCTGAACTGAATAAATATAGTAATCATGGAGAAAAAAGAGGAAAACTTGGAATAAATTTTCATTGCACGAAGAAAAAAATTATGAATGTTTTTTTTTCATTATTTATATTTAATTTTTTAATCTCTGACATATATTATAATTGTTGCTTTACGGCAGTAATAATTTTTCAACATTTTTTACTCACAATTTGATATATTGGATCTAATGCTTTTTGAATATTTTCTGCCATATGTGGTTTTAGTTTTTTGACCGAATAATAAATATTAAAACAAATAATGTAAAAAGCATCCGTTTCTCGCAAAATTACGATGTTAAACTTCATTTTTGATAAATGTTGAGACATTTATCACCTGCACCGACAGTTTTAACGTTATTAATTGAATAAAACATTGAAATATAAGTGAGTCTAAACAAAATTATATTATATCATGTGAATACGAATAAAAGTAAAACATTATTAGTTTTATCTGGCTACGACGCATGGGGGATGAAGGCATGGGTAAAATAAAAATATAGGTACAGGAAAATTCTAAATTATGAATTTTTCATATATTTCTGCAATATTACTATATTTTTATAAACATTTCAATCCTAAAAATTTCCTTAACAAACTTCAAAAGGATTTATCACTTATTCCTAAAAATTATTATTTGAAAACAATTCGAATACAATATTATTTGTTTTCAAATAATAATTTTAATAAAAAAAAGACAACACTTTTAGTAATTTTGATTTACAAAAGTTAACTATTCGGCGGAAAAATAACTCACAAATTCATTTTTTGTCAAAAATTCTTGTTTAGTGAAAAAGTGCTAACGTATATTCAAACATACAGGTAATTAATTCAATTTTATCATTAATCCTTTCTTAAAAAAATTTTCCATAACTTTCAAAAAATTTCTATCATTTTTAATATCCTGTTCTGATAATCCACTCATTTATTTTTATCATTTTCATTTTGATCATATTATCATATTTCTGTACATTATTATTTGTTACAATTAATTTATTATTAAAGAAAAATCTATTTTCTATTCCTAAACATATTGTTTGCTTAAATCTCATCAAGATCATGTTTCTTGACAAATGTCCTGAAGATGGAACGTACCTAGTTCCGAAACGTTGACAGTAAACAAATAATTAAATAAAGAAATTGTTTATTAAAAACTTTTCTTGTTTTTTTATTTTGTATTATTTTTGGATTCTTGTTCGAAACTCTACAATATATATATTGTTCTGTAATAGCATGATCATACGTGCTTTTAATAAAAATATGAATTATTGTTCAAAGTCCAAGATCTTTACATGAACACGGAAGACGCCATTCCTAGAATTGACACGTACAATGCATAATATATAGAGTCAGAATTATTTGTATTAACTAGTGATGCCTTAGGCAGAAGTCTAGCGAGTGAAGTCTTAGTCAAGACTCTAGCCAAGTGATAATGTCTTAAGAGTAGTCTTAAATAATCTAAGTGGAGATTATGTCTGTGAAGTAAAGCAATAAATACAGTGTAAAACATTATAAGTGGATTTTTATTGGAACCAGAAGTTTGTCTCTTCCAGCGAATACCTTATTGAAAGGACCCATTAATCTGAAGAGAACTCGCATCAAACCAGTCGATCAAATATTATTCCTACTGCTCGACCCAAGGCATCAGGAAAGGTTGGACGGACATTATTACCATATCGCATAAAGAAGCTACTACAGTAACCAATATCCCGGACTGTGGATCTTCAACAAACGGACCTCCAACCCATACCCGAACCATACTACCAACACCATCATATCATTTCATGGTGTCAAGCGGTGGATTTCCTTGTAGTGAAGTGTTAGTTTTGTGAATTGTGCTTGGTGAAATCTGGATCCGGTTTTCTTCGCAACCAGAGGCTGCAGAGTAATTAAACTAAAACGGAGTATCCAGCAAGCAGCAAGACCAGGACTAGCACGAGGAACTAAAGGCACCAAAGGTGGCAGCATTACCGAGATAAACTACGCAGGCAGATCGACGCAGACTTCTTGACTAAGGCTCACTCCCCAAGTAAGAAAAACCAATCCTTCAACATATCCAGACCAGAAGATCATAGTCGTCAAATTTTTTTTTTTTAAGATTTTATTTGTCAATTTGAATATTTTTTAAGTATTAGGATTTTGGTTGTACTTGGGTAACATTTTTGTAACAACGGGCAGTTCGATTATTGTTCACACCACTATTATTTTGTTGACTTCACGTAACCATCAAGGTTAAGTTCAAGCTAATATTGTTAACTAAGCATTTTTAACAAAAACAATTACGAGCATTGCCAGGTCCGAATTTCATAACAGAAATATTTCAAATAAAATAATTGTAAAGATTAGTAACAAAGTCATCAAGTAATAATATAAAAGACTCAGAAAGTAATATTGAAAAGTTAGTGACTCTAGTTAATGACTTTGAGTATCCTATCAAGAGTAAATTTACATCTGTTGATCTTTTTATAACGTCGCGATTTTTAATGTGGCTTTAAATGCCAGTATAAAGGCGAAATGCCTAAAGGATTTAGTGTAGCCATTGTGCCACTTTTCAGGCGATAGTGCCAATCCTTCATATCAGATAGCCTAATATTAAATTGTTCAAAAGAAACAATAGGTATCTGACAAATAAATAATTAATCAGGGTAGGAAAAACCCGAATGGAGACTCGTAAGGTTAGTGAAAACCGCGAGATCTTAAATATATTTGACGTAATTTTGATGACATATAAGAGACTCATAAATCCGCGGGAACGAGTCAATCAAATCTTTCAAATAAATTTTATTTCAATATTTTCATTGTTAGAACCAAAGCATGCTCATCGATTATATTGATAATATTAAATATTGCATGAGAATAAATTCCAACTATTAATGTTGAGTATAAAAATAATTTTAAAATATTACATAAGAATGAAATTTTAATCTTGAATATTACATTAAATGAACTTTGAAGTTTGGTGTGAAAATAATTGAACTTGAAAATGCAAATTTCAATAATAAATTTAATCAACTGCCCACATTACAGAATGTTACAGAAATGAAGGGGATAAATTTAAATTAATGTCAACTATAGCAATGTAACTATCCCCATAGAAAAGAATTATAAATTAGAAAAAAAAAATAGGAAAATAGAAAAAGTCCATGTTTGAATTATTGATACGAAATGATTTCAAATTCAATTCAATTTATTGGCGTTATATTGAACAAGTATAATAAATTTCATTTCGAAAATTAGTAAGTGATTGAGTAAATTCATTTTCTATTGCGTAAATTAACGATAATAATATTTTTCCTAATTGAATTTTTTATAATTGCTCATACTAAATGTAATTTCGATTATTTGCGTTAATAGCATAACAAGCTTTATCATATTTCTATTTTGAAATTTGAGTAAAGAAATATCATGTAACAATCGGTTTCAAATTTTAACAAGGCATGGAATACATTTTTGCTTATGATGTCTTAACTTTGTTAATTTTATGAATCTTGATGTATTTTACAAAATTTTATTATTATTTAAAAATTTTGTGAAGTATTAATTGGCGTCATATTTTTATTCTATTGAAATTTGATATTTTAATTTTGATTTTGAATAATTTTATCGTAATTTTTTGTTTATTTGACATATTAATATTTTCATAGTTGTATTTTTATTTTCATTGACTATTATGAATAACTATGAATTCGAGCGTTCAAAGTAGATAAAATAAAACCAATAAATTTCTTTGAAATAATTTCTATCACCTTAATTATTTATTCACTATAAAAAAAAGGTAATTTGATGCATAGTATCAATAATTCACATGGAAATAAAATACAGAAAAAAAGAAATAATAATAATATATTTGTATCAAATATTCAGAAATTGAAAGGCCACTCATTTTTTATTAATACTGACATTCTAAATTTATAATTTCCAATTAATATTTTTATATTGTATATTTTAGTAAAATAGAATGTTCAGAATAGAATTTGAAAATAAAAGTTAAAATCAAGAGGGCCTACAGAAATGTATTAATGTAAAAGTATGTGAAACACAATTATTAGATTACAAGACGAATTATCACTATCTTCCATTTCTATCTAGATGTAATGCATCAGAATTTCAACAAGTGTGCAAGCTATTTTTTTAAATTTTCAAAGATTGATATATGATTCTCATACAGGTTCAGTTAGAAATAATCGCGCGCGCATTTTTAAACATCCTATTAAAAATATCGAACTGAATCTGACAGAGTATTTTGATCATATTTTAAATTCGAATCAAATAGATAAATTATCATACAAAATTAAACAATTTATTATATTAAATTTGTGAAAAGAAAGAGAGGTCTTGCACCTTGTTAATATTCTTATGCAAATAGAAAAGCTGTTTTTATTATTTTATCGAAACTAATTAATGATAGTGATAATGGTTCAAACGATTATTTCTATCACATACATTTTTGAAAGTTTTATAGATGTGTAAGTAATATAAATCAAATATGACCTATTTGATATTCAAAATTTTGCATACATAATCATTTTAATGCCGTGCATACAAATCAGACACACAAATTATGTAACTATGCGAATTCATATGCTATCAGATTGCCTACTATATCCAATAAGAATAATGTAACTAATTATTGTTTGTAATATTTTGCTGTATTATCAAAATCCTACTTTTGAAATTAAACAAACTGCTGAAACTAAATCAAAATAATTTTAATGAACTATTAAAAATCACAATATGCAGCAAAGTATTACAACAATATTAGATTTTTTTTTAAAAAAAAAAAAGAAAAAAAGAGTTGATGTTAATTTTTGTTCATATTATCATCAGAATTGTTATCTAATTACTATATTGCAGACATACTACAAAATTTTATACTTTTACTTTTTCATATTTTGCAAATTTCCAAATTTTTCTCTCTTTTGCTATAATCAATTGTACCATAGATTACTATTTTTCATTTATCGAGGACGATAAATTGCTTTAGAGGGAAGGAATCCCAAATAAATTGTAATTTTTTTGTTTTTTTTTTCTTTCAATTGTTAGAGGACTAACAATATTCTTTAGGGGTGGCGTGTTCTGTAATAGCATGATCATACGTGCTTTTAATAAAAATATGAATTATTGTTCAAAGTCCAAGATCTTTACATGAACACGGAAGACGCCATTCCTAGAATTGACACGTACAATGCATAATATATAGAGTCAGAATTATTTGTATTAACTAGTGATGCCTTAGGCAGAAGTCTAGCGAGTGAAGTCTTAGTCAAGACTCTAGCCAAGTGATAATGTCTTAAGAGTAGTCTTAAATAATCTAAGTGGAGATTATGTCTGTGAAGTAAAGCAATAAATACAGTGTAAAACATTATAAGTGGATTTTTATTGGAACCAGAAGTTTGTCTCTTCCAGCGAATACCTTATTGAAAGGACCCATTAATCTGAAGAGAACTCGCATCAAACCAGTCGATCAAATATTATTCCTACTGCTCGACCCAAGGCATCAGGAAAGGTTGGACGGACATTATTACCATATCGCATAAAGAAGCTACTACAGTAACCAATATCCCGGACTGTGGATCTTCAACAAACGGACCTCCAACCCATACTTAAACCCTACCACCAACAACCTTATATCATTTCAATATATATATATATATATATATATATATATATATATATATATATCTTATATCTAAAATTCTTCTGCAACAATGTATGAAAGTTGTTAAGTGATAAATCCTTTTGAAGTTTGTTAAGGAAATTTTTAGGATTGAAATGTTTATAAAAATATAGTAATATTGCAGAAATATATGAAAAAAATTGCAAAAACAACATGTAATTGTTTGACCTTGAAAACTGTTTGATAAATGAGAACTGTCATCTGCCATTTTCAATTCTCTTTGAACCTACGCAATATTATTATCAAAATGTTATATGACAATATTATTGCCAAATATGTTATATGATTGTTGGGCAGATGCAATTATGTAATTCAGTCTGACATATCAATTTTTTATACTTAAACATGTCGTATTTTGCCTTACTTTATTGAATTATTTCCTAATACAAAAAATTACTTTACTTATTAAAAAAATTATTTAGAAGTTTCATTGCATTTGTTTGGCATTGGATATGGAATATTTAGTTAGTTGATCGTAAATTGAATAGTGCAAATGTGAACAGGATTTGACAAATTAATTCACTTAAGATATGAACTTAAATAATAATGTATATTATATTATTACTACAAAAAATATAATTTAGATATTATAATTATTATTGATAGGCAACATTATTGAAGCAATTATTTTGGATGGTAAATCCAAGGTAATATTGTACTTTTACCGCTGAAGCTATATATAAATTCTTTCTGAATTTGTTATACCGTTCAAAAGACTGCATCTTCCAATACGTGTACCTTATTAGTGCAGTAAATGGAGCGTTTTGGGTCTGAATTTTTTTTACTGTGCTCCGAATTGCATGAAATTTTGGAATTAGGTTTATCTTACCCTCAAGATCAAAAGTGAAAACAATTCGGGTTCCGCTACCAACCCCTGGGGAATGACACCCCTTTTCAATTGTGTTATTACATTACTGGCCACTAACGATTCATATATTTTTAGCGCTTTTCTTCGCTTTTTTGCAAATATCTTCTAAAATATACATTTTAACGAAAATCATGTAATGAACAAAATAATGTCAATAAAAGTCTAAATAAATCGGTGTTTGAAAAAGTGCTCTAGTAATAATATTAATTAAGCAAGATTTGAAAGAGCAAAGTCGTTTTTTATTTCGTTCAAGATTTAATTGTTGTATTTAAAGCCATCTAGTGGCGAGGTTTTACATCTTATGCATTTTGGTGAAGTTGGGTATTAAAGTGCTCAACATAAGCTTCAAAATGTGTGCTGTTACAAGTTTTTTGCGTGTAAAATGAGTGAGCTATCATGCAAATAAGAAGCATATACGATAACCAAAAAATTTTGTATTATTATATTGATCGGATGATCATGAAATGTATCTCTATCTTCATGGTACCGAATTTTGGCAGGCGATTTGTACTTATAGTAAAGTATCTTATGGCTGAAAGGTCCACGACACGTGTTAAATAAATTAATAAAGTTTTATATCGCTATAGTTAAATAACAGCAACTCCGACATTGAGTAGTAAATGTTGTTTCAGTTTGAAATAAATTAAGATTACTTATGGTTTCAATAAATAATTTTTCAATTTGTAATCGAACTGTTTTCATTCAAAGGTAGTTTTAAAAGTTGAACAAATCATGGATATGGTAATTATTTTCGAGAAATTGAAATAACATTCATATCATTTTGATTTTCTTAATTTTCTTTCAATTTCAAAATAATTTTTTCGAAAAATTTTTTATCAAGGGGTTATTTTTAAGGGTCTAAAAAGGGTTAAAAATTTGATAATCAAGATAGAAAACATAAAAAACTATTTACTTTATACGTAATTCTTATTATATCATACAGAAATTTATGTTTAAGTGTTTTTTTTTCAATTTAGAGGTTGTTTGAAGGGTTTTAGGGTTTCCACGGGTTTGAAAAAGATTTTATTGCAAGGTTACATTAAAAAATATTTTTTAAATATATTCTATAATATTAAAAACATTTACTAGCGATAAAACGGCTCAATGTCTACTTATTTATTAAGGGATCACAACCCCCCAACGGGTGGTGGCGAATCCTGAATTATTTTCACTTTTGAACTTGAGGTTAAGATGAACCTAATTCCTTAATTAAAAGCTCCAAAGACAATAATTTATCGGCAACGTTTGTCTACCATACATAAAAGAACTTTTCCCAGTGTGGAAAAAACTTTTTCATAAGGTAGACATCAGATTAACTTGCAACATAGATCTTACTCTTGAATCCCTCTACACAAACCTAAAATCACCCACTAGTATAGAACGTACGTCCAATATTGTCTACTAAATTGCAATGATTGCCTCCTGAATTATTTTCACTTTTGAACTTGAGGTTAAGATGAACCTAATTCCTTAATTAAAAGCTCCAAAAACAATAATTTATCGGCAACGTTTGTCTACCATACATAAAAGAACTTTTCCCAGTATGGAAAAAACTTTTTCATAAGGTAGACATCAGATTAACTTGCAACATAGATCTTACTCTTGAATCCCTCTACACAAACCTAAAATCACCCACTAGTATAGAACGTACGTCCAATATTGTCTACTAAATTGCAATGATTGCCTCTACGTACATAGGTGAAACCGAACAAAATTTGATAAAAAGACTCAAACAACACGACAATAATTCGAAAAACCCCAACCAAAATTAAAATATGATAACAGATCACATCAAAAATTTCAAACACTCTTTCAACTTTTATAATGCGCGTATTCTCTACCACGAACGGAACACCATTCAAAGACGTTTTGCAGAATCTAGTTTAATAGCATTAAGTAAACAGGCTATAAACAAAAGATGTGATACCTCCTTACTCTGCGAAAACTACCAAGTAATACTAAATATTGTTTCCAAATTTATCTTCTCTGAACATAACTATTTCTGACCATACAAACCTTGCCAACACTACTAGTTCAACCTCGGCCATGAAACACGATCTTTACCTACCCACGCATAGTAAATTTTTAATGACTTTTTAAAAATCTTTATTTTATATATTTCAGGTATTAGTATAACTACTTAGTAATACTAAATAATGTTACCAAATTTTTCTCCCCTGAACAAAACTAATTCGGACCATACAAACCTAGCCTAACATTACCAGTTCAACTTCGACCGTCTTTACCTACCCACGCGCGGCAAATTTTTGAATGACCCTTAAAAATCTCTCCAACATGTGCTCGTTCACTTAAGCCTCGGAGCTTGTACATTACACAAGTCGTGGCAGAAATTACTTAACTTCTTTACTCACATTTTTATTCAAATAAAACTATCATTTTTCTTTTTACATCTTGCAAAAAATGATAAAAATTCATAGTGTTGACAAGTTAGTTGTATAAATGTTAGTGCTAATTTCTGGTGTTTTGTACACATCTTTAGATGTAACCTACCAACGTTAATGTAAGTCTAATGTTATTTTGTATGTATTCTCCATTTTCATAAATATTTTGTATGCTTTACATATATACGGGTTTATGTATATGTATATATGTATGTATATATTTATGTATATATATATATATATATATATATATATATATATATATATATTTGTATATGTTTATATGTATGTACATATGCATATGTGTATGTATGTATTTGTGTATGTGTACATATAGGTATACATGTATATATATATATATATATATATATATATATAATATATATGCATATATGTGCATGTATGTATGTGTATATGTATATTTATGCATATATATATATATATAATATATATATATATATATATATATATATATATATATATATATGTGTGAGCATGTATGTACGTATGTATATACATATATGTATGTGTATGCGTATATGTATATGTGTACGTATATAGCTGTATTTACATAGATAGGTATGAGTTTATGTATGTTTATACATGTATATGTACGTCCTTGTGAATATGCATGAACGTTGCATATATGTATATGTGTATATGTATATATGTGTAGATGTATATATATACAGTGGTGTTGTCGAACCGGAACGCGCCGGAACGTCGTTCCGGCAATTATTTTTGGGCCGGAACGCGTTTTGGCAAAAGTTTTTTTTTAAAAATTGCTACATACAGAAAATGAATTATTAAGCGAATTTTATAAATTATAATTCAACTAATTTTTATTTTTACATATACGAGTATGTGCACAAAATGGGTTTTGTAGTAATTTTTGTTTCTTCGGAACCGGAACAAACATGAGAACCGATTTTTGAACCGGTTTATAAGCCGGTTTTTAAATTTTAGCGTTCCGGCAAAAAAATATTAGCACTACACCGCTGTATATATATGATATGTTTTTTCTTTTTTTTTTTTTTTTTTATAGTGGTGCGAAAAAAAATCTTCATAAGACACCGCCATCGTTGATACTCCGCTGTCCATCCTACAGCAGACAAAGATGGACGGCCGTGTGGAGATTTTTACCCACTAAAAAAAACACTCCTCTCCCCTCTCCCCGCAGATGGTACGGGGAGGACTGGATTGGAACCGCGTTAGCATTACATCAGTCCAGTCCGTGCTGCGCCTTGCGACGCCTGTTTACGACTATTGGTCCCTTTCTCCGGTGTTAGCCTTCAAAAGATGCTGTGCATAAACTGCTACAGCTGACCAGTTTTCTTCTTGTTTCATCATGTAGGTCACAAGACTTGAGGGGGTAAGCCTGGTGCCTATAATGTGCTCGGCGTTGTTTCGATAATCCTTCCACCTAGCACATTCAAAGAACGTGTGCTCAGCGTCGTCTATTTTATTTGGACAGTATTTGCACATTGGCGTGCTATGCAGTCCCATCTTAAAAAGATAGGCATTGAACTGTCCATGTCCTGTCAGTAGCTGGATTAGAAAGAAATCTGTGTCTCCGTATTGTCGAGAGAGCCAGACGCTAATGTCCGGAATCAGACGCGCCGTCCATCTGCCCGTCTCTCCTGACGTCCACCGATTTTGCCACTCTTGTATCGTTTCATTTTTAATTCTCGACCTTGTTTCTCTGGAATCGTCGCCACCTAATTTAGCGTCGTAGAGTTTCACTCTCTCGAAAGCTAGCAAGTCAATCGGTGTGGCTCCTGCTATTACCAGCACGGCTGCTTCTGAGACCGTGCGATAGGCACAGGTAACTCTCAGAGCTCCTCGTCTTTGCACTGCCGCTATTTTGCGCCGATAAGTCTTTTGCTTGAGGATATCCGCCCATATCTCTGCTCCGTAAAGCAGTACAGAATGGACTACCTCAAGCAGGACTCGTCGTTTTCGGGTTTGTGGTCCCATGCAGTTAGCCATAATCCTTGACAAGTTGAATACCGTCTTGCTAGCTTTTATGCATGCACTATCGAGATGCTCACGGAAGGATAGCTTCTCATCTATCACTACTCCCAGGTAGCGCAAGGCCCTTGTCGACGTCAAAGTTGTCTCTCCTATGTCTACGGTGAATGGTTTTGGAAACCATTTTTGTCGGGTCAAGACAACCATCTCCGTTTTTTGTTTCGCGAGTTTTAGGTGGTGTTTCTCAAGCCAGGTCTCTATGGTGTCGACGGTCTCTCGAACGAGTAGTTCAGCTTCCTCAATGCTGTCCACTACGATTGTGGCTGCGACGTCGTCCGCAAAGCCCGTGAGTTCCACCTGCTTCGGCAAGGGAATCTCCAGGAGCTCGTCGTAGACAGCGTTCCACAAATCGGCTCCTAAGATTGAGCCTTGAGGTACCCCAGCTGTAACCTCGTGTTCTTGATGACCTTCCGTCGTTTCCACTATTAACTTTCTCCCATCGAGGTAGTCGTGTAAAATATCCTCCCAATTCGCACTGTTAAACGCGTTTTTAACGTCGAATGTGAGAAGGAGACACACATGCTTCTCTTGCTGTTTCCGTTACCTTCCGAATCGCGCCGATCGTCGATCGTCCTTTTTGAAATCCGTGTTGGTTCTTAGCAAAACCTCCGGCGCATTCAATGTCGTTGCGCAGTCTGCATTGAATTAGTTTCTCAAGCAGTTTGCCGGCGATGTCTAACATGCAGAGTGGTCGAAACGACGATGGCGTTACAGGGGTTTCCTTACCTTTGTCTATTAGGACCAATCTTTGCCGCTTCCAGACCGTAGGAAAGGTGCCGGTCGCCAGACAGGCATTGTAGGCGTTCAGAAGAATATACGGAAATTCCAAGGCTACAACTTTGATCGCTGAGGCTGGGATGCCATCAGGGCCTGGTGCTTTGCCAGTTTTTATGGTTTTTGCCGCATCTTGGAGTTCCTTGACAGTGAAGGGCGTAGTTTCACTGTTTTCCACGTATTGTCTCCTTTTCCGTGGCGGATGTTTAGGGAATAGTTCCGCTACGATGGAATTCATCAGAGCAGGAGATTTCGTTTTGTAACGATTTGATAGGCTTTGCCCCAGAGATCTTTGTCAAGGTCATTGCAGATTTCCTTCCACAATCCGGCTTTAGCTGATTTTATGGCTTTATTTAGGCTCTTTTTTGCCTGTTTGTACTCGTTTGTATACAAATCTTGGTAGGGGGAGCGTTTTGCAGCTCTTGTGGCGCGGCGACGTAATGCGTGGCATCTTTTCCGTAGTTCTGCTATCTCTGATGACCACCAATATGCTGGACAGTGCACACCCTGATTTTTTGGTCGTGGCATAGAGGCGTTACATGAGGTGACAATAGCGTTCATAGTTTTAAAAACCGTTTCTTCCGCTTCTCTGCGAGTACTTAGTTTTGGATCAGCTTGAAGAGTAGGTGCGTTTTGTTCGCAACGCTTCCTGGTCAAGCTTCTTGGCATTCCACCTTCGTTTGCAAAAGTTGCTTTGCCGAGTGGGATCGGATCCAATACTAAATGTCACATGTTGATGATCACTGCCACTATACTCTTCAGATACAGTCCAGTCTCCAATCATGTTCGCCGTCCTTGGAGTGGCAAACGTAATGTCGAGAATAGATTCCTGATACCCTGGTCTTCTAAAGGTTGTAATACTCCCAGTATTTAACACAGTGAGGTCTAATCTTGCAGCAAAGTCTGCCACGTTATTTCCTCTAGTGTCCGAGTATTCGGCGCCCCATTCTGCCGATTTCGCGTTGAAATCACCAGCTACAATGACTTCTCCGTCAAATTTGCCGAGAGTGTCTTCTATGCTTGCCATTTTCTGGCGAAATACGCTGATCCCTTCATTTGGTGAGAGGTAGACGCTTACACAGTAGGTCGTGGGAGTCTTGATCCAGACGAAACCCTCGCCGCTTCCGTTGTCATTGACGGTGATCTTCTTTGAGTTTGTGATCCATATTGCTGCCGTGCCAGATTTATCTGCGAACCATGATTTATTCTGAATATTCATATATTGCTCGCAGATAAGGCAGATATCGATCCTATCTTCAAAGATACGTTGGCGCAGTAGATTCTGCGCCAAGGCACATCTGTTCAGGTTACCTTGTAGAAATCGCGTCATTTCTGTTCTCTCGTGGCTTCGGCAAGTGCTACACGAAATGCTTTACAGGTACCGGATCCGGCGACATGGCTCCCGCTGTTTCGATCTTCTTTGTCTACTGTACATAGAAAGCATTTTGGTTTTTCCGCGCAGTCTACAGACTTGTGATTTTCCCCGCCGCATTTGTAGCAACACTTGCTTCTGTCTGGTCCCCCGCATTTATGCGTTTGGTGTCCGAAACCGAGGCATCTAAAGCAGCGGGCCACTTTAACAACTGGGCGAATGCGACAGTTAACCCACCCAATTCTTATGCGGGCCCCATTTAGGGCTTTGATTGCATTAGCCTCGTCTATCTCACAGAAGGCCGCTCGTTGTCCTCTTGATGTGACTTTGGTCAAGTTCACTCGTCGTATTTCCAGTTTTGTCGTAAAGTCCCGAATGAGTGCTTTGCTAACTTCATTTTCGGTAGAGACACCATCAAGGTCAAGAATCTCTATCGTCGTCAGCGGCGTCAGTGATTTCACTGTTCCTATGTTTTCAGTTGCTGCCCTTATCGCAGCTGTAAAGGCTGCATTATCTTCGGACTTGGGACTCATTTCCAGTAATACGCCTCCATTTCTTGTCTGTTTGATGGACTTTATGTCCACGCCAGTCTCTGTCGGGTTTACTTTTTCCTTGATCCCCTTAAGGATGTCAGCGTACGTTCGTCCTTCAGCTGGTTGAACCAGAACAGCCTTGGTTCTATGTTTCCTCCGAGTTGTCCTATGATGGTTGTTTCTGTGCTTAGCACTATCATTTGTTCCGATTTTTTCCGTTTTCGGTCTCTCGGTTTCCTCCAAGGTTTCTTTCGGATCTCGGGCTCCTTTCTTCTTCGAACTTTTTCGAACCACTTTCGTCCAGTTTTTTTCTACAGCCGATTTTTTAGGCGGATGTGTTTCCGCGTCAGAGGTGGGACTAAGTGAAGATAGCAACCTTTTGTTTGTGTTTTGCTCCTGGGTCTTAGGAGTTGGCGTCTGAGTTACACCCGGTTTAATAGTTTTCTCGGGAGAGGTCTGTGTAGTTTGCACTGTCATTGCGAGAGCTTTGGGGGTTGCCGTATATTCTTTCAATGCCAGGCTATATGCTGTATCAATCGACCTAATTAGCTCCTTTATTCTGCTGTGAACATTGTTCCTATCTTTCACATACTCCGCTAGCTCGTCAATTTTGGAGCCAAGTCTCTCCATCGGCGTTTGACGACATCTAGTCGATGGTGCAGAGTTTACTCTGTCACGGTAAAGATTACCGGGAACCTTCTTGCCTCCTTTTACTATAGCGGCTTTTGCCGCATCGTGCTCGACGTCCATAATTACGTCACCTGTCTCTTGTTTTTTTGGGTTTTCATAGTTATCCATGCTATTTAAATAGTCCTCCAGAGCAAAAGGTCGTCTCCGAACGCGGTGCTTTGGGAAGTCGAGGGGTGATCACCCCTACAGCTACCTCCATTACTGTAAGAGCTTGTGACCATTGGTGTGGGAAAAGAAACATCCGCTCCGGCCGTGCGCCTTCTTCCTTCATTGGCATCCTCTTGCTCCCGTGGGTGCGGCACGTTGATGCCGGGAGTTTCCACGTACGGTGCGCTATATGGATCATCCACACATCTCTTTCGAGCAGTGTCCCCTCATCCGCTTCCGTATGTGACCCTAGGTTAGATGGTGTGACCAACCAAAAGGGAGTTTTTAATTTTTTCCGCGATACACGGACGGTGGCTGTTACTCCTCAGCTCCGATGTCATATTTGGTCCGCGAGGGCTATTTTATTTCGCCCCAATCCGCCGATCTTACGATCGGTTAGGATACCCCCTATCCGCCACCTGGGGACGCGCCCGGTAGGAGTTTGGCTTCTCCCTAAGGGATATATATGATATGTATATGTACATATGTATGTATATGTGTATGTATGTATATATATATATATATATATATGTTTGCGTAGGTTTATATGTATATGTGTATATGCGTACTTATATATTTATTCATATATTCTTTTTCTTTTTTTCTTTTTTTCTTTTTTATCTATTTAATATCTAGTTTCTATTACCTTTCCTATCATTTATAATTTGTTTGTTGTTAAGTGTTGCTGTTTTGTTAATTTTTCTCTTATATTTATAGTTTCTATACCAATCCACATATATTATAATTACCTAGTTATACTAATTTTTTATACTGTTTTTAGATCCACTGATGATGACATTAAATTGAATGTTGAACCGTTTGGAATTAAAGATTAATTTATAAATCTTTGCTTTTTATTTTTTGATGTATCGCCCCACAAGAACTTACTCATATATATATATATATATATATATATATACATATATATATATATATATATATAAATATTTTATTTTAGGAATATTTGACATGGTTCTGATAAAGAATCTGCTAATAATGGCTACGGCGTTAATCATAGCGCACAGTCATCATATGCCGGCTGGCGTTGGAGATGATGTTCTGGACATGGGCGCAGAAGAAGCCAGGAAATACGAACCGTGGTCTGAATATGACGATCGTTCTCTAGATTTTGCATATCATAATCATGAGCAAATGACGATGTTTCTGAGGGCTACCACCGCACGGTATCCAAATTTGACAGCGCTTTATTCTATTGGGAAATCAGTGCAAGGTTTTATTGCGTTTTTCTTTTATATTCTTGTAATTTGATTTAAAATAATATCATAAACTATTTATAAATTAATAATAATAATTTATTAGATAGTGCACATTTATAATTTTCTTTTTTCTTTCTTCTAAATTATATTTTTAAATTAGTTTGTTTTGTGGTCTGTGCGTTAGCTTTTAAGTTTCGGAAAGACGCTAATCATCGTTTACGTTTCGAAAAGACGCCATCCTTCAAATGAAATGAACACAATATTTTAATAAAGGTAACTCTGCGTGTGCTATGTATCAGTCAAGAATTAAATGAATATCTTCGGCAATTTAGTTTGTTGATTGATATGTTGTATAATAATTACTTAAACATTGAGAAGTTTTAAGAATTTTCTTTAGTGTAATATACTACTAGTTTTGTTTTTTGTAATAAGACATGTGAATGGCATGGTGTATAGAATTTGAAAATTTTGTTAGCTTGTGATTCAATGCTAGCAATTAACGTACTCGATACTCCACTATATGTTTATTATATAAATAAATAAATAAAGATAAATTGAAATTATTTATTAGGTAGAGATTTGTGGGTGCTTGTGGTATCATCTTCGCCCTACGAGCATATGTTGGGGAAACCAGACATAAAATACATCGGAAACATACACGGAAATGAGCCTGTAGGACGAGAATTATTGCTTCATTTAATTGAGGTAACTTCGTCAATTCTTATACTCAGCTATGCTATCTGATTCAGTTATTAAATAAAAGTTATAATTTACATTTACGAACTACTATTGAATTATCTATTAACTATCAAACTATCTACATCTTGCATGCATACTTCATCATTAAGTTATTTGTTTATGTCGCATTGAAGATGAGTTAAATGAATATCCGAAATTTATGCCAGGTTTATTTTGGCTGCATTATATTGAATTAATATTTTTGAAAGAAAAATGCATTGAAGTCCCTGGCTTAATTATCTATTAGCCAAGAAAATACACTACCGCATCATATTATTAACCCGAACAAACTGCTTTTCATTAAGACATAAATTCCAAGATTCACACCAATCTGAACATATCCAAAATTCATACAGAAGATACAGAAGTGTATTAGTTAAAATTACAAATTTGACAATCTCATCATGCTATATATTTTTTTATAAACATATTAAAAAATCCAGAAACTGCAATTGGTGCAACATATCCTTTATATATTTTTGTTTTTATTAAGCATTGGTTAATAGTATTATAAAATTTGCATTATGTTATGATTCATCGTAATTCATTCGTAATTTCTAAGTCTAAATTTTTTTTAGTATAAAATAAATTACAAGTTAACGGTTGTGCTAATTAAATTTGATAATTAAACTTTATATTTTTAGTATTTTGTGACCAGTTACCAAACTGATTCGTATATTCGTTGGTTGTTGGACAATACTAGAATTCACATTATGCCTTCAATGAATCCTGACGGTTTTCAAGTATCCAAGGAGGGAACATGCGATGGTGGTCAAGGAAGGTAAGTCAATGACACATGTTCATTTAATATTGGGTTGCAGTACTTGCATACGTATTTCATCTTTGTATTATAAAATTGCGCGACTGGAATTTTTTTGACGATAAATATAATGGTCTTACAAAACATACCAATACGATCGTGTGACAAGTCGTTTAATTTTAAAAATCTACCAAAGAATAAAAATTAGCAGCTTTTTTAACATTTGTTAATGATAGACCTCTTATCAATGTTTTTTTCAGAAAGGGCTGAGTCATTTTAAAAAAATTAAAAATCATTCGATGAAACCTTATTGGCTCTTGCCAGAGTGCAAAATTTTTCGTCTGCGTTTTAGCTAAAAATTCTGAATCTATCTTGAAAATTCAAAAAATATTCGAAATATATTATTTAAAAATCATGCTGATTAGTTTTGCACAAAGATCGGCCAGGCCTATCTTCTTTGTAATTGATTATTCATATATATATATATATATATATATATATATATATATATATACAGTAGAATCCGCTTAATATGACATCGAAGGGACGCCGAAATCTCGTCATACTAACCGGTCGTCATTAAAAGCATACTGGAGAAAAACTTTTTAATATGCAAATATGTTACATGTTTCAGTAATTCAAACTACCTATACAAACGTTTTAATTAAAAATAAAAATGACACATTAAAATTTAATATAAAATAAAATTGACATAGGGTAGGGCGCTGGCACAACGGTCCAATTTGACTTACGGTAATTATACTGTCTAAACCCAATGAACAACACATAACATACATCAAAGAAGCATCTATCGAACTATGTTCAGAAAAACTTACATACATACGTACATAATTCCTAATTATATAAATATTATATTTTTTACTATTTTTTAAACATTTGGTGTCTGACCCATTTTACTTCACATACAATTCATTTTATTGCATTGCAATTTATTTTATTAAATTTTAAAGGCATTTCATGCTACATTATTGAACCAATGCAAAATATTAATTCTGTGGGTACATTTGTTACAAAGACAACACAGTATATTACATTGATCTGCTATTGGTCAGAAATATTTATCAGAAGAGCCGGAATAACAATTTATTCAATTAATCTCTTGTAAAATTGCTTTTTTTTAAACTTCACTATTTTATTGCTTACACCTATGCCAAAGTAACGGTTCAGCTGGTCGTTTTTATTGCAGTTATGTGCCGCTTATCTTCTGATAGCAAAGTCATAAGAATAAAGGTGATGGCTGGTTATAAATTTATACATTTTTAGCCCTCTACTATCAAATATAATTGTTAAAAAAAATCTAATTTTATTTGTTTATGAGATATCCGTGGTAGGGCCATTAATAATTAGTCTACCCTACCCATAAACATACAAATGTGTTTTTTTAATGTAAGTAATCAGTAATTTTTGATTGATTTCTTTGCATAATTTTATTGTAAAAACAGCCCCTGGTGCTATTGTGCACAAAATACATAGCAATTGCTCTCGTAGACTTGGCCACATCATGTAAAATCATGTCGGTCATTATAATTGGACATATTTTTTTTTGCAAAAATGGGTCATTATAAGCGACATGTCAATGTAAGCGAGGTCAATATATCCGACTAGACAGCTGTTTTTTTAAGGAATTTTATATGGAAACCAAATTCCTAGTGCGATTACGTCATATTAAGCGGTTGTCAATATATCCGGCGTCATACTAATCTACTGTATATATATATATATATATATATATATATATATATATATATATATATCGTTATACTTATAAATCATTCATAAATTATTATATTGATTTTTCATTGTTTAAGTGTATTATTTATACATGTCGAGAATTTTATGCAACTTGCTTTAAGGTAAAATGCCACTTACAACTAGTTCATTTTTATTCGCAAAAAATGGGCCAAAATATATTTACTTAAAGTATTTTCTTTATTTAATTTATTTTGCAATCTGTTTTACATGAACATTAACATTAAGCAGAGATTGCTAACAATAAATATCTTACAATATTAACTAGAAGATAGTAGCAACATCCAGCGGCTTGTCTACTAGGTATACATAACACATATTAAAAAAACTAGTGGGGTGTATGGCATCGTGCTTTAAGGCAAATTGCTGGAACTTTCCGTACCGTAATGAAATGTTCGAGGAATATTGAATGTTTTCAAATAGATTACTATAAATATTGTAACATTGTCTAATATTTATAAGAATTATATAAACTGAATTGCAAAGTTGAAATTATTTATTCAAAGTATATTAGAACTTTAGTCAGAATTAAAAATAAAATCTTAATTATTTTCGATATACAAAAAATAAAAATTTTTGAAAAAAAATTGAAAAAAAATTTTTGAAACAATTTTTTTTTCAAATTCAATTATTTTGTGAAAGCAAACAGAAAGTTCTTTAAAGCAGTTAAATCGGACGCTTAGTTCTGACAAAAACATTTTTGCACATTTAGCTCTATTCCTTCGAAATGGCTGAGTCTGCCTTTGCCAAAAACTAATAACCACTTCCCCCAATCATTACTAATTGAATGTTTTTTAGATCATTCAAATCGTATGCACCGTTCTCTCAAAAACTCGATTTCTATTTCCTGCACTCTTTGCTCTTTATCTCCGTAACTGCTGGACCTGACTTTGCCTAAAACTAATCAGAACATCTCCCTATCAATATGAATTGAATGTTTTTTGAACCATTCAAATCGGTTGCTCCGTGCGCCCGAAAACGTGAACGAAAAAATGCGGTCACACATACACACACACATTCATCTTTTCTGAGGTATGCCAAAATGTTCAGAAACCTTCAAAACGTGGAAAAATGCAAAAATTTTCAATTTCGATTTTTGGACGATTAGAATAACTTACCCTACGGGAAGTTAAAAAAGAATAAAGAAACTAGTGGGGCGCATGGCATGGTGCCTTAAGGCAAATTGCTGGTGCTTCTCGTACCAGAAATTATTTTTTTTAAAAAGGATTGACATTTTTGAAAAAAAATTACTCTGAAATAAATAGATTTTTGAGAAACTATAAATTTTTGACAAAAATTTCCTTTTTTTTGAAAAAAAAAGACTTTTTAAAGAAAAGTTTATTCTGAAATATTTTGGAAATTCTGAACTTTTTTCAAAGCAATCGTACTGCTTTTACTGCATAGAGATGAAATATCTAAGCGCGTTCGAGCCGCGTCGCCGTCCAACGGATGAATATTGGTACGGAACCCATAGGAATGTAAAAAAAATATACTTATTGTTAAAATCTCTATAAAATATCTAATAATTTGATGTGCATATGTCTAATGATCATTTTTAACCGCCAAATGGCATTTTTTTTTACTTTTATCACTAGATCTCCGAAACCGCTAGACCTGCCTTCATGAAAACTTGATCAGTTCTTCATCTTATTAATACAAGTAAATGTTTTTTGAATTTTTAAAATCTGACGCTCCGTTCTCCTAAAAAACCGTGTTACCCTTTTTAACGGCTAGACCTGCCTCCACCAAAAACTAATCAGCACGTCTGCTTATCAGTACAAAACCGAATGTTTTTTTAATTATTTAAATCGGTTGATCGGTGATCACAAAATCGTCGACGAAAATCTGTATCCGCACACACACACGCACACACACACATACACACATACATACATCCACTTTTTCTAAGTTATGCCAAAATATTCAGAAACCTTTGAAACGTAAAGATAAATAAAATTTTCATTTTTGATTTTTTTGCGATTACTATAACTTGCTCTACGTGAAGTTAAAAAGAAGAAAATGATAAGAAAAACAAACAATCAAATATAACAAAACTAGCTGTAAGTGGAATTCTGTCTTAAGGCAATTAAGGCATCGTGCCTTAAGGCAAATTGCTGGAACTTCCCGTACCAAAAATTATTATTTTTTTAAAAACGATTAACATTTTTGAAAAAAAATTACTTTGAAAAAATAAGATTTTTGAGAAACTATAAATTCGACAAAAAATTACTTTTTTTTGGAAAAAAAAAAAAAAAAAAAAAAAAAAAAAAAATTATTTTTTTTTTAATTTTTTTTTTTTGACAAGAAAATTTTTTTTTCTTCATTTTGATATATTGTGGAAGATCTGAACTTTTTTTTTAAAGCAATCGTACTGCTTTAACTGCATAGGGACAAAATATAACGCGTAAGCGTCGCGTCGCTGTCTAACGCATAAGCATTGGTACGGAACCCATAGGAATGTTAACAAAATGTATACTTATTGTTAAAATCTCTATAAAATATCTGATAATTTGATGTGCATATATGTCTAATGATCATTTTTGACCGCCAAATGGCTCATTTTTTTACTTTTTGCTCCATATCTTCGAAACCGCGAGACCTGCCTTCATGAAAATGTGATCAGTTATTCACCTTGTTAATACAAGTGAAATGTTTTTTGAATTATTCAAATCGGACGCTCCGTTCTTTCAAAAACTGAGTTACCGTTTTCGGCACTTTTTGCCCCGTATCTTCGGAACGGCTAGACCTGCCTTCGCCAAAAACTAATCAGCACGTCTCCTTATCAATACGAATCGAATGTTTTTTAAATTATTCAAATCGGTTGATCCGTGTTCCCGAAATCGTCGACGAAAATTTGTATCCGCACATACATACACACACGCACATACATACATACATACACACACACACACACACACACACACACACACATACATCCATTTTTTCTAAGGTATGCCAAAATGTTCAGAAACCTCTGAAACGTAAAGATATATAAAAATTTTTATTTTCGATTTTTTTGCGATTACTATAACTTACCCTACGGGAAGTTAAAATAGTAATTAGGTTTAACTGGACTAGATGAGGTCTTGTGGCAACTTTCTTTTCAATCTGGTGGGCTGATCATCCAGATAAACTCTGCTGGCCAATTTATTGAGATGTACGTCAATCCTTTTTTTATATTTAAAAGCAACCACTGAAGTTTGTTTCTTTATTGTGAAAATTATCTTGATGGACGATCCATGAAGGGGTGTAGCGAGGAGCGTTTAATATTTGCCTCAGGATTTTGCTTTGAGCACGTTGAATGATGTTTAGATTGCTCTTTTTTGCTGTACCCCAAAGTTGGAGATCGCAGGTCCATATGGGCTTGAGTACCGTTCAGAATTTTTATTTAGTAGCCAGTAATTTTTTTTAGAGATTTGATCTATTTGCTGTCTTTTATTAATTATATGTATTTTCCAATTTAATTTCCTGTTCAGGTGGATGCCAAGGTATTTCACCGACTCCTTGGGATAACTGTATTGTTAAGTTCAACTGCAGGGTATGTTTGATTGCATAGTGTGAATGTTACATGGACCGATTTTGTGCTGTCGACTTCTATTCGACACAGTGAAAACCATTTTTCAGCTTTGTTGAGATGTTGCTGAAGATTGCATGATGCTGTCAACGGATCTTTGTTTACGGCAATAATACACGTATCATCAGCAAATGTGGCTACACTTGTGTCCGTAGAGATTGGAAAATCTGCTGTATAAATTAAGAATAATGTAGGTGCGAGGACGCTCCTTTGAGGCACCTTAGAATTTATATTAGTGATATTTGAGTCTGTGTTAGCTATACTGACGAATAATTTTCTAACTTGTAGATAGGATTTTATCAGTAGAAATAAAGTATCTGGAAGACATCTTTTTACTTTGTACATTAGGCCTGTGTGGCAGACTTGGTCAAATGCCTTCGTGAGATCTAAGAAAGCTGCAGAACAACACTCTTTTCTATGTAGTGCGTTGTTAATTATGTTTACAATTCTATAAACTTGCTCTATAGTAAAATGTTTGTCGCGGAACCCAAATTGGTGGTTTGGAATTAGATTCTGATTTTGCAGGATAACTTTGATTTGCCAAAGGATCAGTTTTTCAGACAGTTTTGAACACAAGGCAGCAAACTGATCGGCCTGTAAGATGAACGTGATGAGGATCCTTTCCTGATTTAGTAATCAAAATGATTTTTGCTATTTTCCATGCCCGGGTAAAGGTTTTTAGCCTCAGCATTGAGTTGAAAATTCTAGTAATCATTCTGATAGCTTTATCGGATAATTTTTTCAACATTGTGATAGAAATTTTATCTGGCCCTGGAGATTTTCTTGCAATTGCTTTCAAGATTTGTTGCTTTACTTCATTTACTGTGAACGTTTAACAGGTTGGGTTACAGTCGACGGCGTGTACTGTAGAAACTCGTAGATAAACGTAGTATTATTTGGATCGCATGTACTCGGGTAGGACTGAAAAGTGAGGCGTAAATGTTCGGAAAAATTCATCAGTTTTTCCTTTAGGACTTCTTGCCCAAGAACCATCTGATTTTATTAATGGTGGAATAAGTATAGTGGGTCGTTTTAGTTTTTTTCATCGCTCTCCAGAGAGAATAATTTATATCACTGCTTCCTGAAAGATTATGCAGATAATTTTTAAAAGAATCATTTTTTAATTCAGTATGAATGTTTTGAGATTCCTGCCAGCTCTGTTGAATTTTTGTTTGGCTTCGGGTGATCTGGTATTTTGCCAAATTTTTCGTAGTTTTCTTTTGTGTCAATGTCAATTGGCGTGGTCGTTTGAATAATCCATATGAGGAGTTGATGTCTTGGCTGATTCAAGAATTATATTTGTAAAGTTTTTTAGTACATTATTCAGATCAGTTTTGCTTTTCAGACGAATATTACAAGTTATATTATGTTCTACCTCTTTTTGGAAAAGGTTCCAATCTGTGAATTTATTTGTGATTGAACTCGATATTTTGGCCGGTGTTTGAGTCGAGTATTGAAGGATTAAAGGCGAGTGGTCGCAGTTTAGGTTCAAGCTTGATTTTAATTCTGTACAGTTTTTTTTTCTTGTGATGAAAAAATCAATAAGATCTGGAATTTTGTTTAAGTCACTCGGCCAGTAAGCGTGCTTACCCATTGAAAATGCTTTGAGGTAATTATTACTAATCGAATTATATAATTGTCGGCCTCTCGAGGTGATCTATCTCAACCCCAGAATGTGTGTTTGGCATTAAAATCTCCGTCAGAAATGTACATATTTTCTGTAGTTTTATGTTTCGGCGGACAGTAGATTGCCGACACAATAAGTTGGTGGGTCATAAGGTCTACTGAGATGTTTGTCGCTTGTAGGAAGTCGGTGTTAAATAATTCCATCTCGTAATGTTCGATGTTCGCCCTGGTGATAACTGCCGCACTGCCATGTGGTCTGCCATCCAGATGGTTAGTGTAGTATAGTCGGTAGTTTTAAAATCGTATGGTATATCTGTTATGGTGTAAATTGGTGAAATCAGTTTCGGAAATTAACATAATGTCTATTTTAATGTTCGATAGAAAATATTTAAGTCCGCGGATATGATTGCTCAAGCCGTTCGAATTCCATAAGCAAATTTTTAGATGTATAGACATTATTATTTGTTATTTGTTAAAATGGTCGTGAGAAAATTAAGCATTGTGCTCATTTGCTCTGTCAATAATTTTGTCATATTTTTTAGTTCGGTAAAGTCGTTTGTTATATTATTTGTATTGTTATCAGTGTTATTACTGTAGCCGATGTTGTTGTTGTTTGGAAATGTTCTTTATAGATGCTACAGCTCTTGTAGTTGGCGGGATGATCCTCTCCACAAAGGGCACATTTGACTTGATCGACTTTTTTCCCATTTACACAATTTTGTAAAATGATCTTGAGCACATTTCACGCATTTTGGGGTGCGGTGACAGTAATTCCTTGTATGGCCGTACCTTTGACAGCGAGTACATTGAACGATTTCTCTTGAAAACCTCTTAGATTCGATTTGCCTTTTGTTTTGTACAAGTAATCGATTTTATAAAAGTCTTTATTATTCAGACTTTGTTCTAATTCAACTGTAAACATATTCAAAGAATAATTTGAAATTATGCTTTTAATGTTTTTGATACGAACCTTTCTCCTTTAGTATCTTTAGAATTTTGTTATAGGATTTGCTATTTTCCAGATTGATTTTTACCTGAGAAAAATTGATCAGTTTTAGGCTATATTGTTCCTGGACTTAGTTTTCGAGTAACTGCACTAGCGGCTTGATATTTCCTACTTCGCGAATAAATATTGAAGGAGGCCTGCTGGATTGTGTTTTTCCTTTTTGAGTTTCTGATGGTAAGGCGGTATTTTTTGCTAAAATTTCATAATAAATTTTTGTGGGCGTCGGATTGAGCTAATAATTCTTGGAGGTCACTTTGTTTGCAGTGTCATTATTAGATAATGATTTACTTTGGTGTCGTTTTTTATTCGTAGCAACTTTCCATTCTTGATTGTTGTCAAGATTTTGTGAACTGCATTTAATAGTGGACGGTTTGCCTACCTGACAAGCAGATAACGATTCGATGCCTAATTCCATATTGTTTTCAGTGTGATTTATATTTTGTTTATTGTTATTTACAGTGGACGATTTAGAAATTTGTCCCAAACTAGAAGGTTCACTGATTAATTCCGCATTATTTTCAATGTTTTTATTTTGCTTTTTGTGTTTAACAATAAATTTTGGTACCTGCCTCGAAGATGCAGCGGAATTCAAATGTTGTTTATTGCATTTGATAACAACCGATTTGTGTGTCTGCCTCAGAGTTGAGAAGTCAGAGTCTGGTTCCATATTGTTTTCATTTGTGTGCAGGTTCTGTTGATTGCAGATTTGTTTTATTCTTTCGATGAGTCGTATAACAAATTCACTATGTGTTTGAAGTATCATAAAGTACTTCGTTCGTTTCTACTAGCGGCAGTGAACATTGAAGTTCTGTTATATTATTATTTTCTGATGGTTCTAACATATTTACAAACTGTACGATTGTACAAAATGTATACCCTTACGGGTAACATTTGTTGTGACTTTTTAAAACACTGCACTAACGCTAGTGTATGGTTAGTGTATGTTTTTCTGAATTCACTAGAACTAGATAATAACACTATTGCGTAATTTCACATAAACTATTCATCTTGTGCACTTGACAATATTTACCGGGAGGTCTTGCCTGCTCGGTAGCTGACGAGCGAATATATTTATTTAAAGTATGAAAAAAAATTATAGCCAATCTTCAAAACTTTTCGTCTTCGTCAAGTAATAAATCGAGTGATTTCAAAAACTTCATAATATAGTTAAACACATCTTTATGTTCTTTATGATCAATGTTTATTTGCAAATTTATTATCTTTTAAAGATTAAAAATAAATTACGAATATCTATATATTTAACTTCCCGTAGGGTAAGTTATTGTAATCGTCCAAAAATCGAAATTGAAATTTTTACATTTCTGTACGTTTTGAAGGTTTCTGAACATTTTGGCATACCCTTGGATGTGTGTGTGTGTATGTATGTATGGTTACAATATTTCGTCCACGTTTTCGGGCGCAGGGAACAACCGATTTGAATGGTTCAAGAAACATTCGATTCCCATTGATAGGGAGATGTGCTGATTAGTTTTTGGCAAGGCAAGTCCAGCCTTTACGGACATACGAAGCAAAGAGTACAGAAGATACAAATCGAGTTTTTGAGAGAACGGAGTATTTGATTTGAATGATCTAAAAAACATTCAATTTGTAATGATTCGAAGAAGAGATGATTAGTTTTTGGCAAAGACAGGCCCAGTCATTTCGAAGATACATAGCTACATGTGCAGAAAATGACAGTTTATGAGAGAACTATACTTACGATTTGAATGATTCAAAGAACTCTCTGCTTGTTTCAATAAAATAATTGCTTTTGGAAAAAAAATTGTTTCAATTTTTTTTCATTTTTTTTTAAATTATTTTTTGTATATCGAAAATAATTCAGATTTTAGTTTTAATTATGACTAAAGTTCTAATATACTTTGAACAAATAATTTCAACTTCACAATTCAGTTTCTTTGCATTTCTTATGATTATTCGACAATGTTACACTCTTTATAATAATTTATTTGAAATCATTCCTCGAATATTTTGTTACGGTACGGGAAGTTCCAGCAATTTGCCTTAAGGCACGATGCCATACACCACTTGTTTAATTTAAAATCACTGTTTTTGATATATAGTTTTTATTAACTTTTTACTTGAGAAATTTTAATTAACTTATTACTGATTTGCAAAATTTGGTTAAGTTTTCCGAAATCTAACAATTGTGTTAATATGAATGTTAATATTAATGAATCTTATTAATTTTTCATTTTTCAAGCTCAAAAAATCTATCGGAATTTATTCAAAAACGTCCACTAACAGAAATTGTATTTATGAACATAATTTTGAAATGTATTAAAACTCTCCTTCGATAAACTCAGGTTGTTAGGTTATAATTTAACCCTTGTAACTGTGGACTGTATTAAACACTGATTTATTTGTAACTTAGTTTTTTTTCTATATATTGCAACTTCGAATTGCGCACGGTGTGGCCTACAGGCAAGTTGCTATCGATAAATTCCAATTTTTAAATGGGCCGCCCTATATTTTGATTTATTAATTTACTTCTAATTTCTTGGTTAGATTTCCATACTAAAAAACATTCAATTTGTAATGATTCGAAGAAGAGATGATTAGTTTTTTGGCAAAGACAGGTTCCATAAAAATTTAAACTAGGAAGGCCTCTTCTAGCAATAATTCGTTTTAATGTTTGTAAAAAATATTCTATCGAGAAATGAACAGCCTTGCTGCACATGTAAATATAAATACAAATATGTACTTTAATAAATTTGGCACCGCGTGTAATCCTAACTTTGATAATAAACGGTCAAGGCTGATTGTTAAATGGAAAATCTTGATTAACTCTACTACTATGCAAATTTTCCATCAGATTATCATTTGAACCCACTTATCTAAGTGGATAAAAAATTTGACTAACTTATGATAAAACTGTTTGTTCTGCTGGAACATTGCTAATTTTAATAAAATGTTAATTGTATCTAATTTGTAATGCCACATTATTCCAAGACTTTTACTTACTTTTGATTGCATTAGTTCTAGCGTATTAGGTTTTTTTCGTAATTATAGTTATAATCGCGTTTTTCATATTTTTTAATATCTCTTTTTGATATCCATTTTTGTAATTCAAAACTGATTTATAAAATGTAATATACTTTGTTTTTTATTTTCATTAATTCATGAATAGTGTTCGCCCCTGTCACTAGGTCGTTTAAATGAAAATATTTGTCAATTATATTGTAAGCAGAAGAATAAAATTATATTTTTATTTGCCAATTGTTTAAGATAACGTACAGCTAAAAATGATGCAGATGCTCTACCATATGTCACCGTATTTAATTCACAAGTTTTTGAATTATCTGTTGGATTTCGTCTATCGTCTTTATTAATTAATATTTGCCGATACATCTTTGAAGTATCTCCTAATACAGCATATATCTGCATTCTAAATCTTAAAATCATTGGAAATAAGTCATTTCGAATTGACGTTCGCATATATTGAACATTATTTACTAACAAGCTGCTTGAAGACTACCCCAAACTTTGAAAGACATCTCTCGTTTTTGTTTTTAAACTATAATTTATTTTTTATTGCGTGATGTGGCATAAAATATTGACTATTTGACTTAATATTAAAATTACTAATTTCAGACGTATGTTCTAACTTACTATATGCTTTAATAAAATTTACACAATTAATTTTAATAAACTAATCTCTTGGAATTATGTTTAAATGACATAAATCTTTGTTTTCAAATCTCCTGAATATAATTTATTACTTTTAAAAGGAATTTTGTCTATAAATGTACTTGTAAAATCGCAATTTTAAAATTGGTTATATAATATTTTCATAAAATGTTTCGTGTTTTGTTAACTTTTTATAATTGTTGTTTTTAATATTTTTAACTTCAGAAACTTTCTCCTAATTGTTGATTAATATTATAAGTATTCAATGCCCAATTGGTGGCTAAATGCTCGAGTAAGCGAGGCCAATAAAATATAAGTATTATATATATATATATATATATATAATATCTTATATATATAAAAATTCTTCTGTAACTATGTATGAATGATTAATCCTCCTAAACTATAATTAGGATTTTCATGAATCTTCCTGAAGTTTTTTCGGGAAATTTTCTAGAAATTTTAGATTCATAGAAATATAGTTAGATTGTAGAAATAAATGGAAAAAATTACAAAAAAACGCTTATCATTGTTTGACCTTGAAAATATTTGAAGCTTATTTTGACATTAAACAAATGAAGACTGTCATTTGCCAAACAATTTTATTTACTTATAGGCTGAGGCAATATTAAAATATAATACATTAATGATTATAAATGAGGAAAATGTAATGTCTACATTAGTATTGCCGAAAAGCAGCTGAGATGTGCCAAAAATTAAAATAATATAATAAAATAGAGTCAACATGCGTCTGACAAGTGATGCAGTTCTGCGCATGCGTCCTACGTTTGTAAAATGTCAGTTCAATGTAATTACATACCCTATATTAAAATTCAATTTGACAGATTATTATTTTTTAACTAAATGTTAAAAAAATAAAAGCGTTGTTTGCTAATATCTTCAGATATGTACATTTTAACAAAAATAATGAAATGACCAAAATTATATAAATTAATATCTTAATAAATCACTATTTTATAGTGTTCTAGGAACAATATTAAGCTAGATATAAAAAATGTGGTTATAGTCCACAAAATAAGCTTTAAAATAAGTATTTCTGCATGTAAAATGAGTCAGCTATCATGCAAATAAAAGACGCATACAATGTTTTTTTTTTATTTGAATCAAATAGTTTATGAGTGCCATTTCCACCAAAATTAAAAATAATCGTATTCCATCTAGAATTATTTTGGTTTAAGAGATCTTGATGGATTCTAGAAAATAACATAACTTTAGTACAAACGATTTTCAAAAAACTCGTGATTTCATTAAAAAAAATCCATTAAAAAACAACCAATTTCTCATTATTATATCTCTGAAATTCAAGGGTTTTTTCTGACTAATTATTGCTTTTTATTATTTTTTTGTTACACAAATATTGATAGAGTTATAATTGTTTAAATAGTGCGAGGCAGTAAACCAAAGTGTTTTTCAAGCATTTTAACCTTTCGCCGTTTCAAAATAAGAGAAGTCACGGTAAAATTTATGATAGAGAAAGTTACCATTAAAATAGTATATTACAAGTTCTGATAAAATCAGATTTAAGAGTTATAATCCAATTAATGCCGGGGGTGGTGAAGGAGTGCAAATTGTTTTCACTCCTGAACTTAAGATTAAGATTAGCTTATTTCCAAAATATCGAGCAAATTGGACCATAGTAAAAAAATTCGTAGAGCACACGCTTTTTTCCTCTCTATTTACTGCAATAATTGTGTTTATTGTGGGTTGAATAGAGCACATGTGAACAGGATTTGACTTTTGAAGTAATAATGTATATTGAATTCTTCGTGAGAAAAATGTAATTTAGATATTAAAATTAAAACTAAAAGCCAATCAAATATGGTATGAAATTATAAAAAATATAGACAACATTTTTAAAGCAATTTTGAAACCACAAAAAAGTAGCGACATCTATTTTTCAACTGGGCCTTATTCCTTCTCTTCCCCACTTGATATTCCATGACTCATCTTTTTGACCCTGATAGAGAATTCAGTTCAGAACAGTGAACGACGTGTAACGGATAACACATAATGCTTATATAGGTTTCCATATTTTATATTTTAAATTTATAACATACTGATGATGAGACAAACCTAGTCTCAAAACGTTTGTGAAATTATTATTTAATAAATTAGTGCAAAAAAAGAATGTTGTTCATATTTCTAAATTAATATCTACCTATCGACTCAGAATACATTTGTTATATATATATAATATATATATATATATATACAGGGCCGGTCCTGGGGTCCTTAGCGCCCGCATGCAACTTTTTTTTCTCGCCCTCCCCCCCCTTAACTGTTTTAACAGTTTCTCATTAAAATTATATGAATATTTACATTTTTTTTTTAAATTAGTTTTTAATTGGATTGGATTTTGTACATAAAAAATTAGATATAATCTAAAAGCTTATAAAATACATTGCTTTTAAATTTATTTAGAAAATCAAGGCGATTCACGGTTTGATTATAATCAAATATTTTTAAAACTTCAATTATTGTTAACGTATGTGCAATATTAATGTTTAGGTTTGAAAACGTTTTACTTATTTATTATGCGATTTATTCTATTGAGCAAATCATGCCAAGAAAACTAAAAAAACTAGCTTTTTATTTTCAATCATAACATATCTCTATATATTTCAATCATAACAATCGTATTTCATGTTGGATTTTTTAAAATTTTGATTTAATTTTTTTTCATTATTTACAATATCTAAAATTTGGCTTCCCGCTATATTCAGAGTATCAGACTGTTTCAATTGTGATTGTGATCATTTTGTAACGTTTTAGAAGAGTATTGTCCAAAAATTAGTAAAAAATGCAAAGAAATTACATATTTCTTGAACTCTATTGAAAAAAAAAAAATTAATGAATATTAAATTTAGAGTATGGACACTACCAGGTATAAAAAAACTTTAAGATTTTCTTTCCAAAGTAAATTTTGCTTTCATTTTTCATATTTGTTTCATTTCCATAACCACGCATGTCTTTAACATTCAAAGTTCAACAGATGCGAAACATTTGCAACAAAAACAAAAGGTACAATTCAATTTCTCGGAATAAACATGCTATTTTCTAAGCACTGACTCCCCATTTTTTATTTTCCCGATTTGTTTATATTTTAACAAGTTCTGTTTCAACTAAATCAGCTCGCAATTTTTTGTCAATAATGCCCAATAATTAATTTAATCTTTCGCAGGTTTGCGCTTATGGGATAATTTCTTTTTCGATTCCACAGTAACTTAAAACAAAGAAAAAAATTGAATAAGTAGATTAAGCAATAAACAGAGCTGTTATTTACTAATTTGTAGAGTAATTAATCGGTTAATTGTTTCTACTGATATCGCATTGTAAAATAAATATGCTTTTTGTATCTCCGTGTGTCCCTTCTTAAGTTTGATTGTATACTATAATTCATAAAGTATTCTAGATTTTATATAAATAATAAAAATATAAATAATATATTATAAATTTAATTTCCAAAACTCGTTTTAGCGCCCCCTAAGGCGTGCGCCCGCATTTTTGCATGCATCGCATGCAAGGCAGGACCGGCCCTGTATATATATATATATATATATATATATATATATATAAAACAAAAATGATTGATAAAACAAAACTGTTTTAACAAAGATCCATTTAGATAAAAAATAGACAGAAAACTAAGATATGTCTTTTAAAATAAATTTAATAGATCCATACTTTAAGAGACGGAATTTGACTCTTTTTCAGAGCAAACAGAATACAAATAATTAATATACTAAACAGAAACAAAAACATTCGTGATTCGTTTTTTGAGATCTGATGTTTGAAAATTATTATTTTAAGTATTTTTTCTACTTCGAAGTATAATTCATATTTATTTATTTTTTTCACTAATATGCTATGTTGCAAAGTAATAATTTTTGTGGCATGTTTTTGTTTGTGTTTAGTGTATTAATTATTTGTGTGTGTTTTGCTTCCACTGAAGAAGAGTCAAATTGGAACTCAAAACGTATGGGTAGACCTTCTTGATCGTAGATCGTAAATCGGTTGATCCGTGCTCTCGAAAATGACAGTAATAAATTGTATTATAATTTTTTTCTAAGGTGTGTCGTAGTTGAAAT
>NW_020537646.1:52271720-52327039 GCF_003426905.1 Ctenocephalides felis
TTAACATATGCTCTTATTTTGCGAATTCATAATATATTATTCATCACTAAAATATGTTATTTATTAAAATGTTCATGCTTTAAATCTATTAACTTCAATATACCATTTCAAAATATTTTTTGTTAATAATTTTTTTAAATCATTAATGTGCTGCTCAGGTATTTGCAGATCATCTGTACTTTGTTCTCGTAAGTATTAAACCTAATTAAAATTAATACGACTAATAATAGCATTTCACATTACAATTGGGATAAGAACTTGAATACAAAAACCTTAGAATCAAAACACAAAACCCTTAAATAGTAGCAATTCAAACTTTATTTTAATTGTATTTTTAGAACAGATATATTTAAAATGAATAATATAAAAATTGTTTTGAAATATTTTTGATGATTGGATTGATTTTTGACTTAAAAATAAAAAAATACATTAACTATAATATCAATGTAATCTATAATATATCTCGTAATATAGTAATGGGTAGTACTGCCCTCGGGCAGGCCGTGAGCTGATTGTGAGTAAAACACCAACTCGATTCAGGGAAGAATAGTGTGTGAATTTTGCCAAGCCATTTCATACCGCAGTGCTTGCAATTGGCTTATTTTCAATTGAAAACATATTTTTGATATATATTTTCAAGTGAAAGACGACATCGTTGCTGTCCGATGCTAGGTTTGCCAGACCAGGGGCTTGAACTTGCGACCCCGTCCACACGAAATCGCGCGTCTACGTCATTGCGCGCCGATATATATATATATAATATATATTATATATGTGTGTGTGTGTGTGTGTGTGTGTGGTGTTAAGTTAGTGTGACGTTGTTTTGGGCGCGATAGGCTCCTCGAATACTGAACAGATTTAAAATTTGATTTGTTCTCTGAGAGCATTCAGATCCAACCTTGGCGGTAGGATATATTAAAAATCTTAATTTATAGTCGAAATGTTATATTTTTGATAATTTCAATTTCAGTTTGACTTGTGTCTAGACTAACGATCTACGAACACGAACGAACGATCTACGAACAGTAGACCCTCTGCTGAGGAGTACATCTTACGCTACAGTGTAAAGATCATTTGTTCTATGATTATATTGTAATATTTGAATACACGGTTTATAATACGTTTCTATGATAGTCCAGTATGGGGTTGATTGAAGTTAACAGTTGATGATTATATATATATTACTAGCTGACCCGGCAAACGATGTTTTGCTAATAAGGTATATCCTAAACCATTCTAGAGAATCAAAAATATTAATACTTTAAGTGCATAAGGATGTGTTGTTTGAATGCTGTATACAATTAGATATTATAAAAACAATAAACCCCATTAGTGTGTCTATACAATCAAACTGGAAGATTTATACACTTTCTATAGAAAACATGGTATAATCAAATCCTAGTCATTTTTGGTCTTTCGACTTATTCATTACGTTTCACGTTTTTTAGATTCTTTTTAGATTCTGGATTTTGTGTATAATTGTAAGTAATACTACTGAGCTTATAAAAAAATTTCAAATTTCTGCGAGGAGAGATAGAAAATGAATTAATTATTTCTACTTTGACCTGCTTTTTGAAAAGTTTCAAATAACATTCGATGAATTAACGTAAATTTAATGAAAAGTATATATGTAGAGCAGGGCGAGGCACAGAATTATATCACAACAAACAACACATTTCAAACAAACAACTATCTGACTACGTTCAGTAAAACTGGCAGCTATTTTATCATTGTAGAAATGTGCTTTTTTGATGTCTTTCAAAAATTTGTTATCTAGACCTATTTACTCCATAGACAGGTTTAATGTCTTATTTTATTCTTATTCCCTCTACTTTCAAATATTGTTGTTAAACATTGCTTAACTTTACTGATTTTTGACACATCGCTGGTGGTCCTTTTTAACCCCGAACCTTCATATATTACTATCTATTCTTCGATAAATTCTAGGAAATTATAACTGGGAAAACGTTATTCGACAAAATGCCCCTTTGATCGATACCAAATTTAGGTTCTGAATTAAAATAACATAAATAAAAAATATTATAACCTAGAAAATGTTTTATAAAAACCAATGGGTATATGGGTTTAATTATACAAATGAGATCTTTCAGAGAACCGTGTTTGAGAAAAATATTGCAAGAAGTGCATTTTCATATTAACATTTCAAAAAAGTTGAAATTTTTAGTTTATAGTAACACTTGAGGCCCGTTTAATAACGTTTTTGTATACAAATAAAACTACTTACTACAATTTAATCATAATTATAAAATATAAACGTAAAACATGTTATTAAAAGTAATTGAACATCATCTGTCAAAAACGTTTGACATTTGCCACCGTTCATTGTTTTATTCAAATTACTACGTTTCTACAAAAATTTTCAAATTAAAAATGTAAAGTTTCTACGCGATTTTCAAATAATATCTCACCTTTCCGACCATCTCTGGATTGGCACGAATTTTTCAAGACTAAGACTGGCCTAATCGGTTTAGCCGTTTTCGAGTTTTACCGAATCATTTGATCGAGAGCTCCATTTTTATATAGAAGACTAGCAAACCCGACGAACTCCGTTTCGCGACCAGATGGTTTCGTGAGAAAGATGAAGAAATTTTTTGTTTGTTTTATATTTGAAATCGAAAAATTTGAGTTTTATTATACAACAGTAATGAATTTATTTTGATTGCAAACATGAAGTGTTTTTTTAGTTGAACTTCTCTAAGTAAATGAAAGTGAATCCGCAAATTATCCGTTTCATTGAAGTGCTCTTTGGTAAACCACATTTTTTGTTTTTTGGTCTGACGTTAACACAAACAAAGCGGATGGTTTTCCAACTCGTGAACAAGCAACGTATAACTGCCCATGTGAAAAACAATGATTTTCTAAATAATCTATTTGAAATTTATCCCGCAAACACTAAGCGATTGGCCTTGCGACTTGTTATTGCGAACGCAAGGCAAACTGGAAATTGCAATCGTTTGAAATCAAACGGAAGACCAGACGGAATCATTGGTATGTCACCAAATCGCCAGCAATTTTTGATTGAATGGTGAAATTCAGTGCGTGTACATCATTATTTTTGCGGCATGAATTGTTCGTTGACTTAACCAAGCATAATTCTGATAATTCTCACTAATGTCATTACTCGAATTTTTAATTACGGTGCGTGAAGTTCCAGCAATTTGCATTAGGGCACGATGCCATACACCACTAATTTTCTTAGCTATAAACCTTGCGGAGCCCGAGACCTTTCCAACTAATGCAAAATTGTCGAAATCGGTTCGTGCGTTCTTTTATTTTGTCAGGAAGGAAAACCCGACTTATTTTTATATATATAGAAGATTATATGCTAAATTAATTAACAAATATTATGTATTGTTATGTTGCCAATTGTGAATTGGTGACAAGTTATTGGTAGAAAATGTAGCAAACAAAATGTATTTTTGAGATTATTGTAGTTTATTTTTATTAAATATTAATAGTATAGTTCATGAAATTATTTGCGTTTAACTGAATTTTAATTTATCAAATATATATTTTATGGTCAGGGCCAGAAACTAAACAAATTCATGCAAGAAATGTGTTTCACGACTCTTGGACACATTTATTGATGGAATATGAATAATACATAAATTATATTTTTTAGTAAATTTTTATGTTAAATGTGAGCAAATAGAAAATATTTGTGAAACATTGATATATGTTATGAAAAAAAAAATGTTTTGTATTGAAGCATTTGCTCAATTGCACTAGAAATTTTATATAAAAGTTCATTAAAATATAATTTATTGTAATTTTTTTTATTTTAATTCTAAACGTTTTTATCTAAAATCTTTGCATATCTGCTATATTAGAATCAATTTGAACTGTTAGGATATTATAAGACCAAGAGAAAAAATGCTGGTAAATATTAAATATTTGTTCAAATCAATATAGCTATGAAAATATAGTTAACCAAAACATTTATTATTACAAATATCAATTGTCTTTTTGTTAATGTGTTTTGAAAATGTTAGTGAAAATAACTCAGTCATATGATTTAGTATTCCAGAGCTATGCATCTTCACCATCTTTAACACCTGACGATGACGTTTTCAAGCATTTGGCTTTAACATACAGTTCGAATCATGCGAAGATGTCGCACGGGGTAGCATGTAAGGGCGCAGGTCCGCGATTCGACAGAGGTATTACGAATGGTGCAGCATGGTATCCTCTCACGGGCGGCATGCAGGATTATAACTACGTTTGGTAAGAAGACACCTAAGATGATCAACTGTAGTTTACAGCACGCTGCGTTTTAAACTTTAGAACAAAATAACTGTATTATTAACCATTATTTCTTTCCTCTAAGGTATGGTTGTATGGAAATAACATTGGAATTAAGCTGTTGCAAATATCCGCCCGCAAATGAATTGCGAAAATATTGGGAAGATAATCAAATGGTATGACCTTATTAACAATAAATGTCCGATTATAAATTTAGAGATACTATATTCATTATTAAATTTATAAAATTTTGATAGATTGTATAAGCATAGTGCTATGTTAATATATTTTTTTCTTTAAGTCTTTAGTAAAATTCTTGGCCGAAGCACATCGAGGTGTGCAAGGATTTGTATTTGATAGCCACGGCGGAGCAGTTGAGAAGGCATCTTTAAAGATAAAGGGGCGTGATGTGGGATTTACGACTACTCGATTTGGAGAATTTTGGAGAATTTTATTGCCAGGAGTATATAAATTGGAGGTTAATTAATAGTTCAATATACTTGTTAATAGAATTATATTATCATATAGAAAAAGCTAAATTATATTTATAGTATTCTTGTACAATTTTGTTTAGTTGCGGGATACTTTATACCTAATAAATGAAACTCTAATTTATTTAGATAATCAACATATATTATAAATTTATATACACAGGGGTTTAAAACTGATGTTTGTCAATAGGTTTACGCAGAAGGGTACGCTCCTCGAGAAATTGACTTTGTAGTTGTGGACGAACATCCAACACTATTAAACGTGACTTTATATGCTGCTAAGGTGAGTATTTTTAAGTTTTTTGAATATTAGTAAAAAGTAAATATTTCATAATCATTAAGTTAGTTTAATTAATATCAAAGAAATAATATAATTGACTAACAGTTTTTCTTATTGTAGAAATTATTGTAAACCAACATATTACTTTAAAATTACGAGTTGGAAAACAAAACTTTGTTGAGATTTTTGTTTTAAATTAAAAAGAAGAGATATTTCAACTTCATTTTCATTTATTACAAGAAATTATATCACCAAGAAAATTTTTACAAAACTTTTTAATTTTTACTAAAAAAAACTATTAATTAAAAATTTTTTTATCGAATTTTTTAAATTTTCTACATTATTGATAGGGAGAAGTCCCGTAACGCCAGACGGCACCTAGCGCCGGACACTCTATTTGACACGCATTATTTAAGCGAGTATAAATCTTTTTATTTCAAAATACAAGTGAAAGGGGCGCGGGGGCACACAGACACAGATCACGCGCCAAGACTTACCTATGACGCACTATAGTGTATCGAGGCAAAGTAACGATACTGAGTACAGAAAAAGGAATCGAGGCAAAAGATCGATACCAACAAAGTATCGTGGCAAAAGTATCGATACTACTCAGTATCGAATATTGAGTACATTTCATCAAAATCAAACATAAGTGCGAGAAAGATCTAAAACTTACTACAGATCGAATTACAATATTATGATAAATCCTATTGCCTGTATTTGTGCTGTTAAATCAGCATCATTTTCAATATTTTGAGAAGTTTGAAACAATAATTATTCGATACTAATATCAAATTTGATTTACATCTAAAAGAAAAATACTTTACTAAATAATTATAAAATAGTATCGTTTTGTGACGAAAGTATTCTTTTATGAATTTAGTATCGGCTAATTTATATCAAAAAGAAAAATACTCAATAATTATAAAATAGTATCGTTTTATGACGAAAGTATCCATTTATGAATTAAGTATCGGCTAATTTATACAAAAAAGCAAAACTACTCAATAATTATAAAATAGTATTGTTTTGTGACAAAAGTATTCATTTATGAATTTAGTGTCGGCTAATTTATATCATAAAGAAAAATTACTTAATAATTATAAAATAGTATCGTTTTGTAAGGAAAGTATTCATTTATGAATTCAGTATCGGCTAATTTATATGAAAAAGAACAATACTCAACAATTATAAAAAAGTATCGTTTTGTAACGAAAGTATTCATTTACGTATTTAGTATCGGCTAATTTATATCAAAAAGAAAAATACTTAATAATTATAAAATATACAATTATAATCATAATAAAAAACATTTAAAAATTTTTAACACCGCGTATAATATATTGTAGTGGTATTCACCCTTTGCAATAATTATAAATAATATTATTAATTCGATATAACAGTCAATATGAATAACGCAGTTAGTATGACTCAAGCTTGCAATATTGTATGCAACAAAGTATCAGAGATAAACATGCACGTGCAGCAGTCAGAATAACGGTCTGTAACCGCAACTACGTCTAAAATGAATAGTTGAGTCATTCGTAACGGTTTCTTCGATGACAAATAAGCAAGTATGAATCATTTCGTAGCAAACCTTCTAGAAGGATGGTTACGTCATCATCAGAGATTATAAAAACCCTGAGTTGACGAAGCCAACCGTTCATTCTCGAGTAGACGCCAAACAGTTCACATCAGTCTTATTTCAAAATATCAATTGTGAATTAAGTGTAACCGAATAATGAAGTAAATAAAGTTATTAAATGTCTTCAAATGTTTAATTAAATATTTCCACAGTGAAAAAGCTTATGATAGCAGCAGAAGAACCTAATTTTAGATGTTGACATCGTTGGCGTGACGCAACATAATTGTTGGCAACGGATCCACAACAATATAATGATAACTTACAAAACTAATAAATATTGAGAATAGACAGAAAAACAAAATAAAATTTAACATTACGATAATTACTTCTATTATCATTAAATACACAATATAAAAATTGAATTTTATAATATTGTAGGGTATGGTATCTTTCAAAGCATTCAATCTACATGTAAACCAGCTTTTCCCCAATCTCGTTAGTTACAATACTGATTATGAATGATATTCGAAACTAACAATATGCATAAAAAATAATTGTGTTAAGAAATCTGTAAAATTATATTACTATTATCCTATTACATATAATAGTTGTATGTGCACAGATGCACTGGACGCTTTTGCATATTATGTACTTCTTACAATAGATTAGGTACAATGATCATCTTTTCAACCCGAAAGTAAACAGCTTATTGTAAAAATTAGATATATGATCAATTGTTAATCCTCAATTATGTGAATGTATATGTTGAATGATCAATTGTTAATTGTATCTGTAGACACGGATAAGATAATCCTTATTTATGTAAATGTATATTTATATAATATATATATATATATATATATATATATATATATATATACCAGGTGTATTAATATCAAACCGCCCTCTCTTAACTTAAAAAAACACGTTTATTGTAAGAAAATGGTACAATTTATTTCATTCAAAGTATTTGCCATCGTTTGTCGCACATTTTTGCCATCTTTCCGCCAAATTGTGAATGCCTTGCCAGTAGAAGCGTTTGTTTTTTTGAAGCAAACCATTCACCGAGCCATTTTTCCACTTCTTTGTAAGAACCGAAGTGCTGTTCAGCAAGCGCGTGTCCCATGGAAGAAAACAAGTGGAAGTCAGAAGGCGCCAAGTCTGGTGAGTAGAGCGGGTGGGGTAAGACATCCCAGTGAAGTGCGGCAATGGTGTCTCTGACCGGTTTTGATTTGTGTTCTGGGGCGTTATCATGTTGGAAAATCACTTTTTCGTGTCTGGTGACCCATGATGGTCGCTTTTCAAGCAATGCATCATTCAAATTCATTATTTGCTGTCGATAACGTTGGGTATTAACAGTTTCGCCTGGTTTAAGAAGCTCATAATAAATCACACCTTCCTGATCCCCCAAACACAGAGCATTGTCTTCTTCCCAATGCGATTTGACCTCACAGTCGATGTTGAGGGTTGACCAGGATCGACCCATGATTTTTTGCGTTTGAGATCCTCAAAATAGATCCATTTTTCATCCCCAGTCACGATTCGATGAAACAAGCTCTTTTTTTCGTGCCTTTCGAGAAGAATTTCACAAGTAGTTTTTCGTTTTTTTGTTGTCTTTCGTTTAATTCATGTGGCACCCATTTTCCACACTTTTGATTCTTGCCCATGGCTTTTAAACGTAAGAAAATGCATGCTTGTGTCACATTTAATTGTTCTGCAAGTTGTTTTTGAGTTTGACTGTCATCGTCATCGAGCAATGCTTGCAGTTCGGCAAAAAAAATCAAAATTGCCATTTCTGAATCGTCGAAACCACTCCTTGCACTTTCGGACAGAGCATGGTCACCGTAAGCTTCCACCAACAGACGATGACTTTCAGCAGCACTTTTTTTTTTTTTTTTTTTTTTTCAAATAGTGCCAGGAGGTCGGACCAATATGTTTACATCGGAAAAGGTCTCGCTGCGTTCAACTTCATCAGTTTCTGACTCAAGACAGGAAGTAATATCATCTAGTAATAGTGCATCTACAAGCCTCACTCAACCACATTCTGATGTCAAGAAACCTCCTAATTCATGGCAAGTAGTCAATTTCAAAAAAAGAAAAACTTCATTTGAACCATTAGGAATAGATGTCAAAATTCAAAACCAATTTTCGGCCCTTTCAACAATAGAAACAGCTAATGATGACAACTCAGTTAAACCGGCTCCAGTCAGTAAGCCCCCTCCAATATTTATTTACGGAGTTGACGATATTAATGATATGTCTAATCAATTAAATGAAATAATTCCGCACGATCAATATTTCCTGAGAAGTTTAGCTAACAATACATTTAAAATTCTATGTAATTCTGTCGACCATTTTCGAACTTTATCCAGACATCTAAAAGAAACTAATGCCGTATATCATACATATCAATTAAAAGAAGAGAAGGCTTATAGGGTTGTTCTTAGAAATGTACACTTTTCAACAAGCACAGATGCAATTAAATTAGAACTATTAAAACAGGGTCATGTCGTACGTAATATCCTAAATATTAGACATAGAATAACAAAAGAACCTCTTAATATGTTTTTTGTTGATCTGGAACCAAATAGAAATAACAAAAATATTTATAACATTTATAAATTATTCAACTGCATAATACGCGTCGAACCACCGAGAAAGTCCAACAACATTATACAATGCACTCGCTGTCAACTCTTTAATCACACCAAAAAATACTGCAATAGACCATTTGCTTGCCTAAAATGCGGTGACAATCATAATACTATAGCTTGTACCAAAGATCCGAATGCTCCGGCATGTTGTTATTTTTGCGACGGTGCTCATCCAGCTAATTATCGCGGTTGCTCATACTTCCAAAAAATTAAAGAACAAAGAAACAAAACTCCAGTAAATCAATCAGTCATAAATCCAAATCCAAATAACCAAAATTTTAAAAATTCTAATAATTCTAATTCTTATAATAAAATAAACAACATTTCTCCGGCCTTAAATCCAACAATTCAAAATTCATCCTATGCAGACATTGCAAAAAACAATTACTCTGCTTCTAATCATTCACCTTCAAATCCTGATTCTGATTCTTTAGCAACACTTATTTTAGAATTTAAAAATATCTTCAATCAGCTTTTGCAACAGAACACCATAATAATAAATATGTTATCCACGTTAGTCAACAACAAAAGCAATGGCAAAAATAATTAAAATTGCTGAATGGAATGCCAACGGTTTAATATCTCACAAAAATGAAAAAGAATGTTTTTTAAAGTTAAACTTAATAGATATCTTATTAATCTCAGAAACTCACTTCACTGAAAAAAACTACTTCAAAATTTATAACTACACTACTTATAATTCAAATCACCCAAGTGGCAGGGCTCGCGGCGGTTCGGCTATATTAATCAAAAATAATATAAAGCATTTTGTTCTACCAAATATTTCTGATGATTTTCTACAAGCAACTCAAATTTCTGTTGAAACAAATTTATATAATTTTTGTGTTTCTGCTGTTTATTGTCCACCAAAAAATTTCTTGTGCTCAGTTTTCTTCATTTTTCTCTCAATTAGGTAATAAATTTATCATTGGTGGTGACTTTAATTGTAAACATATTGCCTGGGGTTCCAGACTGACTACAGCCAAAGGAAAGATTCTTCATGCAGCCATAGGGCAAAATAACCTCTCCTTTATGTCAACTTGCAGTCCAACTTATTGGCCTTCTGACCCTACTAAAGTTCCAGACCTTTTAGATTTTTTTATTGTGAAAGGTATTGATCTTTCAAATCTCAATATTGAATCTAGTTACGATCTCTCTTCAGATCATTCTCCAATACTTGTGACGTTTAGCACATTTCCTACTCCAGTTATCAACAATCATATTCTACACAACAATCTTTCTAACTGGATTCAATTCAAATCCATACTTGATTCAAAATTATTTCCAAAATCTAGGCCTACAAGCGTTATTGATATAGAAAATAATATAGATTATTTTTCTGAGATTGTACGTGAAACAACCAAGCAGATCACCCCGAACATTAATCCAAGAAATGATAATCTAATAATTCCGCAAGAGATTAAGAAGCTAATTGCACAGAAACTAAGAGCAAGACGAACCTGGCAACATTCTCATCTACCAACGGATAAGACATCGCTTAATCATCTCAATAACACGCTGAGGAAAAAAATGAAAGAATGGAAGAATTGTACATTCAGGTCGTATATATTGCAGTTAAATAGGTATGATAATTCCATATGGAAACCAATCAGAAACAAAAGTAAACCCCTACAACAAAACCCTCCTCTGAAAATAACCAACCAAAACGGATTCATTTGGGCAAAAAGCAACGAAGAAGAAGCGGAGGCATTTGCTGATCATCTAAGTAGCATTTTTAGCGCTCGAAATATTTCCCAGAATAATTTAATTAACAATTTCGTAAATCAACCCATACATTCTACACCGTTAGGACATTTTTCTCCAAATGATGTCTTATGTGAAATAAAAAGGATAAAAAATAGATCTTCGCCAGGTATGGATAAAATTACTCCAAAGATGTTAAAAGAATTGCCTACAAAAGGTATCTTATATATAACAAATATTTTCAACGCCATACTTCAATACAATTATTGGCCCACAGCGTGGAAGACTGCAGAAATTATTATGATCGCTAAACCAAATAAAAACCATCACACTGCTAGTTCATACCGTCCTATCAGTCTTTTATCGATATTATCGAAAATTTTAGAGAGACTTTTGTTGCAGAGATTGTCAGAAGATCATCCGAATGATAGTTGGATTCCTCACCATCAGTTTGGCTTCAGAAAAAATCACTCTACAATTCAACAATGCAACAGAACGGTGTCTCGTATTCTTGAAGCCATGAATAGAAAGGAACACAGTGTAGCCGTATTCTTAGATGTCAGTCAGGCTTTCGATAAGGTTTGGCACTCAGGACTCCTATATAAAATCAAAACAACTTTTCCAAACTACTTCAATATCTTAAGCTCATATTTGCATAATAGAAAATTTAGAATCAAAATTAAAGATGTGACTTCGAGCATCAGAAATATAGAATGCGGGGTACCACAGGGCAGTGTGCTAAGCCCTGTACTTTATCTTCTTTTCACAAACGATATGCCCACAGATGATCTTCTAACCATATGCACTTACGCCGATGACATAGCAATTATTTCATGCAATTCCGATATTAGAACAGCAACTTGTCAGTTACAAAATTATTTATCTAGTCTCGAAAAATGGTTTTTAGATTGGAATATCAAAATCAATATCGAAAAATCTCAGCACATAATTGTTTCTCTAAAACATCACAACAGTCCACCTATCATCATGAACAATTCAATAATTCCACTATGCAATTCTGTTAAATATTTAGGCATGCACATTGATTCGAAATTGACATGGAGAACGCACATTGAATATAAAAAGAAACAAATCCAACTGAAAATAAAAGATTTTTACTGGCTTTTGGGAGGAAATCTGAAATCTCTCTCGATAACAAGGTACTTTTGTATAAAACTATCATAGTGCCCATTTGGACTTATGGAATCGAACTATGGGGTTGCTCTTGCAAATCTAACATAAATATCATTCAAAGGTGCCAGAATAAAATTCTGCGTATCCTTACTAATGCGCCTTGGTATATTTCGAATTTTTGCCTACATAAGGATTTGAAAATCTCAACAGTCAACGAAATGATCAAGATTAGAAGTTCATCTTTTAACAACAAATTAATCCAGCATACAAATCCTACAATTCAAGCGATTCAGAGACCGATAAGAAGATTGAGCAAGAAATGGCCTTCCGATCTACCAAACACCTAGCCCAATGTCTGCACGCGTCCTGACGTAGTACGCGGCATACATCATCACGTCATCGTTCATTTATGTTATTATTTTTGTATTACTGTTTTAATTTAATTTTTATTTCACCTTTTTTCATTTTATATTCAATGTATTGCATTTTTTGTTTTTTTGTATTTTTTTTTTGCTCATATCAATTTTGTAAATAAGACATTAAAGTCTTGATTAACAAAAATAAATTGTAACAAAAAAAAAACTTTTTTTCAAATGCAAGAAGGTTCTTAAAGATCCCCGCAAAACCACATTTTCTGGCGCTGAATTCGACATTTTCAAAATGATGAAAAGCTATGTTCTGGTACGAATATTGAAACAGTGGGTATTTTTTATTATGGATAGATGTCAAAACAATAAGAAAAACTGACAGACTACTACAGCCATCTATATATGAATTAATATGGCCATCAGTAAATGGCAAGCGCTTTGAAATTTATACACCTGGTATATATATATATATATATATATATATATATATATATTGTTGTGCCCCATCCAGCGACGAAGCCAACAAAATGTAGGTTCTTCCTGCTGCTAAGTATCAAGCTGGTACCAGAATCTGAAATGGAATCAGTAAAACAGATGAAGACTTTTGATGTTGACGTTTATTTCATGATTCTTGTACACTTTACATATAACTCGAACACTGAACTTAAATATAACTCCATTGATTACTTTATATTACTCAAAATGACTGAATTTTATTATAACTGGATTACAACTGAACTATATTGATCTTAACCCATACTGATCTTGACCCATACTCATACTGACTCAAACTGACTGTTTATTGCATCATCCAGAACCTTAAATACTCCTTATCGGTATGACGCATTCCTTTTCTAGAATGTACGATATATGTGAGTCAGAAACTACGCTTTACTTGGTCGTCGGACACAGTTTGCGGTTTCAAAAGGAATTTTATCAACACTTGCAAGGTTACTGCAAGCTTACAATGTAACTATGAGCAATACTAATTGCGTCGTTCATATTGACTGTTACATCGATTTACAATATTATTTATAACTATTGTAAAGGGTGAATACCACTACAATATATATATATATATATATATATATATATATATATATATATATATATATATATATATATATATAATTATGGTGTTTGTGATTTAATAAACTAATTTTATTATATTTATTAATAAAATAATTAACAATGATAAACTTAAATAAACTTAATATTTAATTGATTTTAAAAGAATGAAAAAGCAAAAATTAGTTGTGAGTTTAGATCGCGACGATATGATTTGCCTACGCCGCGGCATCCGCGAGGAACAATGAAATGACAAAGTCGTGTCGTACTTATTTTAGAAATAAGTATCGGCTTTCGAAATTAATATCGCAAATAGAATAAAATTAATCGAAATATTCAATGATTATAAATTAGTATTTATTTTAGGAAAAAAGTATCGGCTTTAGAAATTAGAATCGGAAATAAAATAATTTTAATAGAAATACTTAGCGATTATGATGTAGTATTTATTTTAGAAAAACAAGTTTTGGCTTAAAAAATTAGAATCGTAAATCGAATGTCTTAATAAATTATTCAATCAAAGTTGGTTGCGTGACAATTTCGCAGAGTACAAGATTTTTGCATACAATATACAAAACTTATTATCGTTGATAAACATATGTTCTCGGGAAACAGAAATTATATTATCGACATACGTAATCTTAAACTCTAAATCTTTTATTAATTGTTAATAAGTGACTTCGAATTGGGCATTCATAAACATTTTCTTTAACAAAAACCATATCTCATTCGGCTTATCGCTTGTTTCATTTTCTATGATAGCGGTGCTGCCGCGACAAAAGAGAATGAGTGGGTTCATAAAATGCGGTCGAAGCTTTTGGCGGGATCAAAAAATATAGCTGATACTTTTTGAGTAGTATGGCGCAAAGTATCGATACCGCCAAAAGAATCGGCCCGAAGTATCGATTCCAAAAGTACTGAGGACCCGCGCATTGCTCGTCTGGGATTTTGATGAAATTTGGCGCAATGGTAGATTTTATGCCCAAACTGACCGTGGTAAAATATTAGAGGCCTATGAAAAGCGGTTTAATTATAAAAATTAAAGTTTGTATTTAAGCAGCGCACTGTACACATAGCATGGAGCGTTTTTTATTGTCAGCGGTATGTTGTCAGAGTGGTAACGTCGGTGAATTCTAATTTTTGCGTCTATGATCGAGAGTTCGAATCCTACTCAAGTTTTTTATTTTTTTTATTATTTTCATTTCATATTTATAACTGCATGAGTTAATAATATTAAAATTAATTCAAATTTTAAATTGATTTTATATTTTTCACTCAATTCTATAATAAAGTCGCGTTTCACATGTATACAAAATTGATGTGATACCACAAAAAATGGTGTAAAATATTGTAATTTCATATTAATAACAGCAATAATAAGAGTGAAAAAAATATAATTTCTTTGCATATAAACACTAATATAAGTTCTACAATTGACTGGATGATACTTATCGCAAAAACCAGATGAACATAAAAATAAATTGCAGTTTATTTCTACACACAGGTAAAGTTGTTTATTTAGAAAATAGAAAAATGTTACCAAATCAGGTAAATAGAAAAAGAATGAACTAAAAGGAAAAATGCATTCGAGATACATTCTCTGAATCATCATCAGTTATCTGCGTATGTTTTTCAAAAAATGATCCAATATGATTGGTTTGCAAGCAAATTGGCAAATATTAGAATTTTTCCAGAAACCATCGCTAGTGCAAAATGTTTATGCAACGCTGCCTAAATTTTTGAAATGTCCTTACTGAAATTTATTTTTATGTTTGTTATGTTTTTAAGTATCATCCAGTCAAATGTAAAACTTATATTCGTTTTTATATGCAAATAAATTATATTTTTTCACTCTTATTATTGTTGTTCTTAATATGAAATTATAATATTTTACATCCATTTTTCTGGTATCACATCAAATTTATATTCACCTTAAAGGGGACTTTATTATAGAATTTAATGAAAAATATAAAATCAATTTAAAATTTGAATTAGTTTTAATATTATTAGCTCATGCAGTTATAAATATGAAATAAAAATAATAAAAAAAAATGAAAACCTTGAGGGGGATTTGAACTCTCGACCATAGACGCAAAAATTACAGTTTACCGACATTACCACTCGGACAATCATCCGGACAATCATCCAATAAGAAACAACGCTCCATGCTATGTGTACAGTGCGCTGCTTAAACGCAAACTTTAATTAATTTTTATAATTAAACCGCTTTTAATAGGCCTCTAATTTTTTACCACGGTCAGTTAGGGTATAAAATCTACCATTGTGTCAAATTTCATCAAAATCCCAGACGAGCAACGCGCGGGTCCTTCTTGTCAGTACCGACGTCAAAGTATCGATACTTACTCAGTATCGATATTATCGTTCTAACACTAGACGCACAGTGCCGCGGCGGGAGCAACCTTTTAATGTTTTAGGATTTTTTTGCAATGGAAGTAATTCTAGAATATTTATGCATTTACATTTGTGTGGTATGCAAAGATAAAAGTAGCACTTGATTGTTATCCGTAAAATGGTAGAATGTACCACCAAATGAACGAAAATGTCTGTTCCTTAGCGCCGGACAGTAAATGCATTGATATTTCTTGTGAGAATTTACGTAACTTATTCTAATTATTTAATTTTGTTCTGTATGAGTGCTAACGATCACTACATATTTCCATTTTTTGTATTTCCTAGTCAAAGAATGAAAAGCTTATGATGAATGCACCAGCTAAGAGCATCGGTTAGCCCAGCCAAAAGGGTGAATGAATAATGGCTTTTTTGCAATATCTAAGAATATTCGTCAAACACACATATGCAGACATTCCAGAGTGTGGAGATGGCTACATATATGTGGTCGAAGCAGGTTATTTTGAAATGTCCGGTACTAGGTGCTACTTTTTAAAATCACATTTTTTGTTACCAAAGTTTGTTTTCTAACGTGCTATTTCGTTAATTTAGTTTGATTTCTAACATTGTTATCTAATAAAAGCCATAATTTAATAAACATTTCGTAAAATGTTTTTTGATTTATTTAACCTTAAGTGTCTGCCACTAGGGTACTTCCCCCTACTGATGCTATTGAGTTTACTGTAATTGGTTAATCAGTTTAGTTTTTTAAAAAAATAGCCAATTTTTTACTTATTTGTTCACAGGTCTGAAATGGATGGATTTCCCGTTCTTAAGAAAACGAATGAGTTAAATTTTAGGTATTATTGTATGCAACTCTTAATTACTTAAAATTGAATATCCACGTTGAATTTATTATTTATCGTTTATAAAAGTTAATTATAAATTCATTTTGCAAATAATTATATTTTCTTTGTCATTGGGTGTCTGTGCAATTTTCCAGTGATAAAGATGATGTATTCAGTCACCTAATGGTGTAAGTGCTAAATTATCGTACATCAATCAGAATATTTTCTCAGCGTGGCTTTCTTCACAACAAACTAAATACTACTAATAAGGTCCGATGTTAATGGTAAAGATGTTAAATACGTCTCGAAATAACAGATACTGCGCCAATGCGGATAAAAGTTGATTCTTAAAATTATTAAAAAAATAGTTCCAATCTCAAATGTTTAAAATACTGATAAATTATAATTTATATTATTCAATTATTTTCTCTGTTTAATGTTGTATTCGCGCAGATTCAATTTTATAACTATATTATAAAAAAGTAAATTATGAAGGATTGTAACATTTTTATCATAAAGCAATAAAAATAATTTCCACTTTGGTATATTTTTAATGAGATCTCGGCCATAAAATCAGGTACAAAGTTGAAAATTGGTATATCGGATTTTTTGAAAGGACCTTTGAAATGGCGTATAAAATATTTGAATATTCGGGTGGGGCCAATTCTGTACGGCAATGCGCCCATGCCCATGAAAAATTGAGTTATAATCCTAGGGCATGCAAAGCGTGTTCGTTTTTCTTTCAATAATATATCATTTATTAATATCATTTTTAAACTAATTGTCACAAATAGTAAATATGTTTTGCACAAAATTGATTGAACATCCAACGCCAAACAAAAACTAGGTATACTTAAAAATTATTCATAAATTAATATATTGATTTCTTACTGATTTAGTCGATTATTTGCACATTCAGGAATTTTGATGCAAATTGCCCCAAGGCCAAATACCAGTAAACCCTAGTGTATTAGTTAGTGTTTATATAACGTGATTCGACCGCTGTGATTTGTACCAATTCTGAGTTTTCAGTTAATGATTATGTATTTTTAGCGTAGTGATGGATCATACCAACACGGTTCTCCAGCCCTTGCCCATACATATCATCCAAATTACTACACCGCTCAGGCGATCAAGGAACCAGGAATTTTTACTTCTTTATCAAGCAGTTTGAATAATTTCGTTTCAAACATATTCGGCTAATTCACAAGAAATCAACAAATTTTTTTCAGATACTAAAAAATAATTTATGTAGTTTAATTGTGAGCATTTCTCAGTAAATTATTATATTCACCAAATGTTAATTTAGCATTAAATGAAATTTAATATTTTATATAAATTTAAGTGGAATATTTATAGTTTCAAATTTATTTTAAGCTCGTATTGTATTGCAATGTAATATTTTGTGATGTAATTTTTTTTATAATTAAATACTACATCATAATATATATATATATATATATATATATATATATATATATATATATATATATATATATATATATATATATATATATATATATCATGAAAGTTTTGTCGACGTTGATACATATTTGTAAAATTGTTTGCAGCTCAACCGTCACTTGTGTATTTATGTTAAATGTTTTTTTAGATTACTGAATGATGACACACATCAAGTGTCGAAACGTATAATGGAATAAATAATTTTGTTATTTAATCTTTTTTTAATTCGACGGTTGGGCTGCAAAAAATTTTACAAATATATATATATATATATATATATATATATATATTATATATTTATATGTAGTATTTTGCAGCCCAATCGTCGAATTATATATATATATATATATATATATATATATATATATAGTAATGTGTTGTCTCGAAAATTTCCTGATTCAAATGATTCGAATCAGAAAAAACCTGATTAAAATCATCTTTCGAATCAAGCCTATAAACAAAGCTAAGAAAACAAAAATCTCTCTTATGATGTATGTAGTAAATGAGATAAAAATGAATATCATTATTATTTTTATTCAGTACTATATTTACAACTGTCCAGTTAAGGACATTGAGCAAATTTGTTAATTTACAATTGTCAGCCGTATAAGTGACATTGTATCATAGTGACATGTTGGAAAAACAGCTCAATAGTTGTTTTTCCATTCGTTATAAATAATATTAATAATATTTTAATAATAATGTAAACTTCAATATTTTCTTATAAATAATAACTAATAAATATCATCTTATAAATAATAACAGTCTTCATCAGGAAAATTGATGACTTGTATTGCAATGTAATATTTTGTGATGTAATTTTTTTTATAATAAATTACTACATCATATATATATATATATATATATATATATATATATATATATATATATCATGAAAGTTTTGTCGACGTTGATACATATTTGTAAAATTGTTTGCAGCTCAACCGTCACTTGTGTATTTATGTTAAATGTTTTTTTAGATTACTGAATGATGACACAATCAAGTGTCGAAACGTATAATGGAATAAATAATTTTGTTATTTAATCTTTTTTTAATTCGACGGTGGGCTGCAAAAATTTTACAAAATATATATATATATATATATATATATATATATATATATATATATATATTTATATGTAGTATTTTGCAGCCCAATCGTCGAGTCGATATATATATATATATATATATATATATATATATATATATATAGTGTGTTGTCTCGAAAATTTCCTGATTCAAATGATTCGAATCAGAAAAAACCTGATTAAAATCATCTTTCGAATCAAGCCTATAAACAAAGCTAAGACAAAAAAATCTCTCTTATGATGTATGTAGTAAATGAGATAAAAATGAATATCATTATTATTTTTATTCAGTACTATATTTACAACTGTCCAGTTAAGGACATTGAGCAAATTTGTTAATTTACAATTGTCAGCCGTATAAGTGACATTGTATCATAGTGACATGTTGGAAAAACAGCTCAATAGTTGTTTTTCCATTCGTTATAAATAATATTAATAATATTTTAATAATAATGTAAACTTCAATATTTTCTTATAAATAATAACTAATAAATATCATCTTATAAATAATAACAGTCTTCATCAGGAAAATTGATGACTTAAATCAAGTGGCAAATTTCTCTTCAGTCTACGACGATAACTTTCATTAAGCAACGTGTTTGCTAGTGCATAGATAAAAAATTATTATCAAATTTTTTGAGTTTAGTCAATGTACTAAAAACACAAATTCATAATCAAAATTAAGTGTGATAATATCTAATAAGGAAACACAATAAATTCAATAAGGCTGTTGTATCCGGTTATCTGTTCAAAATTTAGCATCTCGAATGATTCGATTAAATTCGTGTCTTCAAATCTTTTTTTCATTTTTATATTTCATTTTTATATTTATATTTATTAAAATTGTTATTTTTTATATTTTTTGAAATATATGTTCATAAATATTGTGTCACAGTAAATTTACTCGTATATCGGCTTGATAGGAGTTGATTCGAACCCAGTAAAATGTGATTCGAATCAGAATATCAAGGGCTTAATATAAAAATATTATTCGAATCACTAGATTCGAGTTGACACTCAATATAATATATATATATATATATATATATATATATATATATATATATATGATTTAGTAGTTAATTTTGATGTTGGAAATATATGAGTGAGTTCTTGAGGGGTACATCAAACAAAGAAATGCAAAGACTTATAAAATAATCTTTAATTCCAAACGTTTCGACATTCAATTTAATGTCATCATCAGTGGATCTAAAAACAGTATGAAAATTAGTATATCTAGGTAATTATAATATATGGGGATTGGTATAGTAACTATACAATAAGAGAAAAATTTTTTTTGTAGACAATGTTGGAAGTACGTTCTATGCTGGTGGGAGATTTCAGGTTTGTGTAGAGGGATTTAAGAGTTAGATCTATGTTGCAGGTTAGTCTGATGTCTACCTTATGAAAAAGTTTTTTCCACACTGGAAAAAGTTCTTTTACGTAAGGTGAACAAACGTTGCCTACATAGTTATTGTCTTTAGAATTTTTTCTGGGGAACGAAGAATGCATACTGTTGAGGGTTTTAAGTCTGTTGGAGGTGACGGAGTTGATGAGGTGCGGTGGATATGAGTTGTTAATTAAAGTTGTGCGGATGAGGGATAAGTTAGAGGGCCAAAATTGTTTGTCTGAGAGTAGGATGGCATGGTCGACTAAATTAATAATAGTGCCTATCTTCATGCTAGAAGGGTGGTAAGAATGATAATTTAATACCTACCCGACCAAGTAGGTTTTTGGAACCAATTAGTGATAATTCGATTGTCTGTGGTTTTTTATAATTTTTACGTCTAAAAAGCTGATAGAATTTTTCTTGTTCTTTTTCAAACGTAAGGGAGATGCTCATTAAATGAGTTAAAACTATGAAGTAAGATTTCGAAATTTTTAACAGAAACACAGGTAAGGATGTCATCAACGTATCTGTAATAAAAATGAAGGTCTAGATTGTAGGAATTAAAAACTTTCAACTCTAAGTGTTGTAAAGCAATTTCTGCGAGTGACGGAGATATAGGAGAACCCATAGGTGTGCCAAATATTTGAAGGTAAAAATGGTCGTTGAATTCGAAATAAGTATTCGAAACTATGAATTTTATGGACTCGAGAAACCAAGTCTCTACCACCTTTCCTATCTTTTATATTTGGTTTGTTGTTAAGTGTTGCTGTTTGTTAATTTTTCTCTTATTGTATAGTTACTTTACCAATCCACATATATTATAATTACCTAGATATACTAATTTTCATACTGTTTTTAGATCTACTGATGATGACATTAAATTGCATGTCGAAACGTTTGGAAATAAAGATTATTTTATAAATCTTTGGCTTTTCTTTGTTTGATGTATCGCCCTCAAGAACTCACTCACATATTTCAACATCAAAACTAACTACTAAATCATATATATATATATATATATATATATATATATATATATATATATATATATATATATATAGTATATTATTAAATTTATTTAAATGAACTGAAACCGTGATATTGGTATGAAGTAATATTTTGTTCTAATTTTATATTATTGTAGCAAAGTGAAATATGAAATTATTAGGTATTAAGCATATGGCAATATTATATCCGTGCAATTATAAATATAATTTATTGAAAGAATAAAACTTTATTGTAAAATATTTTATAACAAGTTGAATATTGAAGTATTGATAAAGGATAATTTGTTAATTTGTTATATACATTATACCACTTTTCAAATGAATATCACTGCCTAAGAATATAATATACAATATTCTGTGATGTATTTTATTAGTAATGATTGAATACTGTCATAAAATAATAATATTGTTACTTTTATAAATATAATATGTACGTTGTAATTTCTATTACTCTTCAAATTATTTTAACGTTACAAAATTGTAGTTTTGATTGTCTATAATTTATACGGAGTATCTGTGTATATAAAAGAGTATGTAGTCTCTAAATTAAAATGAAACAAAAACTTGTGGTGTGTATGGCATCGTGCCTTAAGGCAAATTGCTGGAACTTCCCGTACCGTAACGAAATGTTCGAGGAATATTAAATGTTTTCAAATAGATTATTATAAATAAACTAGTGGTTTGTATGGCATCGTACCTTAAGGCAAATTGCTGGAACTTCCCGTACCGTAACGAAATGTTTTCAAAATAGATTATTATAAATAAATACTGTAACATTGTTTAATATTTATAGGAATTATATAAACTGAATTGCAAAGTGGAAAATATTTGTTTAAAGTATATGAGAACTTAAGTCAGAATAACAATTAATATCTGAAATATTTTCGAAGTACAAAAAAAAAATTATTGAAAAAAAAGTTTTTTGAAAAAAAAATTGAAACAAAAAATTTGTTTTTCCAAAAGCAATTATTTTGTTAATACAATCAGAAAGATCTTTGAATCATTCAAATCGAACTCTTAGTTCTCTCAAAAACTGCCATTTTCTTTACATTTACCTCTGTGTTTCCGAAACCGCTGGACCTGCCTTTGCCAAAAACTAATCACCACTTCTCCCCGTCATTACGAATTGAATGTTTTTTGGATCAGATTCTTTGCTCCGTATCTCCGAAACGGCTGGACCTGCCTTTGCCAAAAACTATTCAGCACATCTCCCTATCAATAGGAATCGAATGTTTTTTAAACCATTCAAATCGGTTGATCCGTGCGCCCGAAAACGTGGAAGAAAAATTGTATCCATACATATATATACACACTAGAGATGGGCTTATCATATCCGAAGCCGGATCTGTTAGGATTTGACTCCGCTTCAGAGAGGAGTTATATCCACTTAACAACTCCACAACTCCGACAACTTTGAAACATAATAGTTGACACAAATGTGTTCTCTAGTGTGTTGTTAACATATCTAAGGTTTTATTAAGACTTAATAGTTTTCAAATAGTTCAAACATTGTTCATTTTTATGCATTTCAATATGCATACAAATCTCAAATTGACAAAAAAACTTGGGAATCAAAATCAATTTTGTAATTATTTTTGAAAAGAAAGTATAGAATTCTTTGAATATGCTTGTTTTTATATGAAAATAATGTAGCAAACCTTATATATGAAATAAGAACAATTTTTTTGTATAATATTTTTCACGTAATAATAATAACTCACATTCTTTTATTATTTTCTTTTTGAGAATTAATAATACATCAGGTAGTTTGATTAGCATACTATTACTTACACACAATTATAAAATCGCAATTTTTTAAAAGTTATAATATAATACTAAATATTTTTAGCTGGTTGTATACCATTGAAAGAGCTCATTTACGGACAAACATTATCGTATTAAGAATATAGAATACAAAATAAGATTATTTTGAGACATTATATTCCTGGAAAGTCCTGAAACTTCCTGTGAGACGAGAAAAAAAAACACTTCTTTCGACCCAAATCTTTGTATTAGTACGAGTTTAGGGAAGTCGGATATGACAAATCCTGTGAGTCAACTCCACTCGGGTTCACTCCGAGGGTAGAGTTGTTTCGGAGTGATAACTCCGGAGTGAGTTACCCATCTCTAATACACACACACACATCCATTTTTTCTCAGCTATTCCAAAATGTTCAGAAACCTTCAAAACGTGAAGAAATGTAAAAAAAAAATAATTTCGATTTTTGAACGATTACAATAACTTACCCTACAGGAAGTTAATACTGTAACATTGTCTGATATATATATATATATATATATATATATATATATATATATATATAATTATATAAACTAAATCGCAAAGTTGAAAATATTTGTTTAAAGTACGTATATTAGAACTTAAGTCAGAATTACAATTAAAATCTGAATTATTTTCGATATACAAAAAAAATATTTTTGAAAAAACAATTTAAACAATTTTTTTTGCACATTTAGCTCTGATAAATCGGTTGATCCGTGCGCCCGAAAACATGGACGAAAAATCCATACATACATACACGTGAAGAAATGTAAAAATTTTAAATTTAAATTTTTGGACGATTACAATAACTTACCAAGTTACTTAAGGCGAGTTGCTGGAACTTCCAGTTCCGTAATGAAATATTTAAGGAATATTAAATGTTTTCAAATATATTATTATAAATAGTGTAATTTTCATTATTTATATATTATAGACAAAATATTAAAGTTTATACGTGTATATTGGATGATGGCGTTTATATAAATAAACTTATATATATGCATAAATATGCATCTCAGGTATATAAGTGAGCCTTAGAATTTTAGCTATAACTGAGATTAAAATACAAATTATTTTCAATATTCATTCAAATCGAATGTTTCGTTCTCTCAAAAACTGCTATTTATTGCACATTAACTCCGTATCTCTAAAATGGCTAGATCTGTCTTTGCCAAAAGCTGATCAACACTTCTTCCCATCATTAGGAATTGATCATTCAAATCCGATGCTCCGTACTTCTAAAAACTCGATTTCTATTTTTTGCACTCTTCGCTCCGAAACGGCTGGTCTGACCCTTCCCAAAAAGTAATCATCACAACTCCCTATCAATAGAAATTGATTGCTTTTTGAACTATTCATTTTCAACTATTCAGTCGACGAAAAATTGTATCCACATATACACACACACATCCATTATTTATTCTAGATCCTCCCCACACGAAGTAATGCCTAACGGCGGCTTCTGTGGGGACCAGAGGCAAGGGCAAAGCTGAGGTTTTAGTCGGTATTATACCAGAGCGGTATTGAGTCCGACATTTCCTTCGCTATACAAAAAAAACAACCATCCATTATTTATAGAATCTGCTATATTGTTCATTAACCTCTAAAACGTAAAGATATGCAATAATTATCCATTTTGATTTTGGGACGATTACAATACAAATACAGACTAACTACGGTATGTTGATAAAGCCATAACTGATTTTCCAATTTTTTTTTTGAAATAGACATTTATGTAATGAAATAATTTTTCACTATGCTTTCTGTCAGTGAGTTTTGTTTACTGACCTTATGATAAAACATGAGTTTTATTTAAAAATGCTACTTACTTACTTTATTTTCATCAAGGGTTGTCCACTCGTCCAATTTTCCCATTGTACAAATATTTTCCGATGCGCACAAACTGTGCATAGTTGATAAAAATATTTCATGAAGAGCCATGTTTTTTAAAAAATAGAGATTGAATATTAAAATCTGAAGAAACAAGAGTTTTTGATAGCGAATAGGTACCGTCTAAATCTATTTCAAAGCTGTAACATTGTCCATTCTTCCATTTTTTTTTAATCTCAGTCTGTTCTCTTGGTATGCCACATACGAAGTAATTTAGAGATCCGAATTATCGGAGTTCGTAATTCAAAAATTAATTAATTAATGCAAAAACGCTGTCATAATATATGAAAATCTTGAAACTTCGAATGTGACAATTCAATTTAAATATAATCAGTTTTAGGTTAGGTTGACACTTGCAAAGACTATTAATATGATCCGGAAACATTTACATGTGGCATGCTTTACAGTGGAAATTGGCGGGGCCCCGTATGAGCACTTGGCGTAGCGTGCATTGGCGGGTCCCCTCAGGTAGGGCAGAATTTTCTTGAAAGAACTTGTGGGGCATTGTGCCTGAAGATAAATTGCTGGAACTTTCCGTACCGTAATTAGACATTCGAGAAATGAAAATAATTAAGAATTGTTTAGAATAATTTCAAATAGATTATTCATTAAATACTGTAAACTTATAAGTGCTTTTATTATTGATTTTTTGAACAACTTATGAGTACGTTTACAAGAATACACTTTTTTGAAATTTGATTTTTTTGATAATTTAGATTTTTTTTCAAAATTTTGAATTTTTTTTAGAAGTTGAAATTTTTTTGGAATTTAAAAAAAAACGTTTTTTCTAAATATTTTGAGAATTTGAAATTTCTTCAAAATATTCGATTTTTTTTATATTTTCAAAATTTTTGTAAGAAATCATTTTTTTTTTTTTAATTTTCAAAATTTAGTTTGATGAAAAATTTTAAATTTTTTTGAAAATTTAGATTTTTTTTGTAAATTTTCCAAATTACTGAATTTTCTATGAATGCATTTTCTGCACACCATCTACTCAAGCAAAATGTATTTTTAATTAATCTAATCGGATGATCCGTTCTTTCAAAAACTGCATACCCGTATTTTTGCACCCATTTTTTTTTTTCAAAAACTTCCAAATTCTCAAAAAAATTTGAAAAAAAAACATTTTTCTTTAAATTTAAAAAAATTTCAAACTTCTAACAATTTTCAAAATTTTGAAAAAGTTTCAAAATCATCAGAAAAATCTAATTAAAAAAATTACTAAAGGGCGTGGCGTGTTTCTATACCAAATCGGCCCTTGGTATTAAATGATTTTGATACTATTTTATAGGTATTTTCGAAAAAATACTCTAAACTCCCTAACTCATCATTTGCCCGAGATATCATTGAAAACATGCAAAAATATGAGATATATCGGAAGGATATTGACATGATTCTTTTCACACTAATCTTGTCTATGTTGTTCATAACAAATGATGTAAAAAAATATTTGTTAGTGCTTGAAAAAGTAAAAAAAAAATCATTTTCCATTTCCTACCAGTGCGGCTTTTTGGACTACTTTTAAGTTCATTCGAAAGCCTGTACATTTTTATTTTGTTATTCAAAATTCATTCAAAAGTTGGGAAAACTTAAGCTAGTACACGCGCTGCCGGCACAAGAACACCCATATAAGTTCGCAATGCCAAGGCGACGAGCAGGCATAAGGCTCATTATCATCGCGCGTCTCGATAAATTCTGTATGTGTAAATATTTATTAAAAACCAAAATTTATTTATATCTTGTATATAAGTATATTCATTAGTCATAGTTAAAAATCCAACATGCCGAATAAAAACAATAATCATTATTATTGATTATTTTTGTTCGCAGTATAAGATGGGACAAACATATTTTAAGCCAAGACCGCTTAAAATCATCTTTAAGGATAATAACTTACCAAAGAAAATTTTTTTAACTGCAAGAAAATTAAAGATAATGCCCACTTCAAGAATTTGATTATCACTGAAGATCGGACACCAAGGCAACAACTTTATTATCAAAGACTGAAAGCTCAGCTACTTGAACGTGAGAAATAAGGTGAAGTTAATCTTAAAATTAAACTAGCTGTAAGTGGAATTCTGTCTTAAGGCAATTAAGGCATCGTGCCTTAAGGCAAATTGCTGAAACTTCCCGTACCAAAAATTATTTTTTTTAAAAACGATTGACATTTTTAAAAAAAAATTTACTTCGAAAAAATAAGATTTTTGAGAAACTATAAATTGGACAAAAAATTACTTTTTTTTGAAAAAAAAATTTTTTTTTCGATTTTTTTTTTTTTTTTTTAAATTTTTTTTGGAAAAAATAATGTTTTCTTATTTTGGCATATTTGGGAAGATCTGAACTTTTTTTCAACGCAATCGTACTGCTTTAACTGCATAAAGACAAAATGTCAAAGCGCGTAAGCGCCGCGTCGCCGTCTAACGAATAAACATTGGTACGGAACCCATAGGAATGCAAACAAAATTTATACTTATTGTTAAAATCTCTATAAAATATCTGATAATTTGATGTGCATATGTCTAATGATCATTTTTGACCGCCAAATGGCATTTTTTTTACTTTTTTCGTTAGATCTCCAAAGCCGCTAGACCTGCCCTCATGAAAATTTGATCAATTCTTCATCTTGTCAATATAAGTCAAATGTTTTTTGAATTATTAAGATCGGACGCTCCGTTCTCTTAAAAACTGTGTTACCGTTTTCGGCACTTTTTGCCCCGTATCTTTGGAACGGCTGGACCTGCCTTCGTCAAAAACTAATCAGCACGTCTCCTTATCAATACGAATCGAATGCTTTTTGAGTTATTCAAATCGGTTGATCCGTGTTCCCGAAATCGTCGACGAAAATTTGTATCCGCACATACATACACACACGTACATACATACACACACACATACACACACACATACACACACACACATACATCCATTTTTTCTAAGGTATGCCAAAATGATCAGAAATCTCTGCAACGTAAAGATATATAAAAATTTTCATTTTCGATTACTATAACTTGCCCTACGGGAAGTTAAATATTAATGGCGTTCCTCGAATTGTTTCTTTAAACTTACTTCGCCCACAGATAGTAATGTCTTTACATGTTACTATCAAAATGTTCGTGGACTCAACACTAAAATTTTTGACTGCCTGCTTGCATCTAGTAATCTTGATTATGATTTCGTCGCCTTTTCTGAAACTTGGCTTAGAAACGGTGTTCATAACTCTGAATTCTTTTGCGACAGTTTCAATGTTTTCAGATGTGATAGAACTTATGGTATCAACAATAAATATCGTGGTGGTGGTGTACTTCTTGCAGCTAAAAAAAATATTACTTGTGAACCTTTAAAATTGAACTTTATTTGTGAATCCCTTCCAATGATTGATATTGTTGGCTGCAAGTGTATCCTCAAGAATTCAAGCATATTAGTATTGACCTGACCGTTTACGTTCCACTTGATATATCTACTGAGAATTTTGAAGCTTTCCTTGATCTACTAGAATCTTATGTTTCTGACAAAAATGTTTTAATTATTGGTGATTTCAATGTTTCTCATTTCGATCAATTATCTCATAATCTTACTAATGCAAAATGTAACTTTATCTATAATTTCATTAACTTATCTGGTCTCAACCAATATAATTCTGTTATCAATATCAGTGGCAGTATCAATATTAGTGTTTTGTTCTTACTTTTGCAACATAATTCCTGATGCCGAACCCCTTTTAACTGAGGACAATTATCATCCTGCTCTTTATATTTCTGTTTCCCTTACATCTTCTTTTCCCACACCCAACACTTTGCAATTTAATAAAAATAACTATCATTACAATTTCCACAAAGCGGATTATTCTAATCTTTACAGGGAAATTTTAAATACATCGTGGAGTTCTTTGTATATATGTTCTGACATTAATGATGCATGTGATCTTTTTTACGCTACAATTTATAGCTTATTCGAAAACAAAGAAAATTGCTTCCAATAAATTTAAGCGTTGATTTAATTCTGATATTATTAAGAACCTCCGTATGAAGAAATACTATCATAATAAATATAAGTTAACCAATATCACTTTCTATTATGAAAATTTTAAATTGTACAGGAAATTAATAAAAACACTCATGAAAGATGCCTATAATTCATATATTATTGACGTTGAAAATTCTCTATCGCTTAATCCAAAATATTTCTGGTCTTTTTTGCGTAATAAGACTGCTTCTAATATTATTCCTAATAGATTGTGATTCTCCTGATGCTATTGTTGATGCATTTAATTCTTACTTTATTAGTGTTTATCAGCCTAAACTTGACATACCCATTTTATTTGATCATAATGATAGAATCATGATTGATATAGGTGTAATTGATTCTAGTACTGTGCAACTTGCAATAGCAAGTTTTAAGAACTCCAAAATATTTGGTTTTGATGGTATTCCATCTTTCTTTACACGTGATTGCTCATGTGCTCTATCTGATCCACTTGCATGTTTATTTAATCTATCATTGCGTACAAACACTTTTCCAAATTGTTGGAAAATTTCACGATTAGTTCCAACTTTTAAACAAGGTGATACATCAAACATTACTAACTACAGGCCGATATCATTATTATCAAACTTTGCTAAGGTGTTTGAAAAAATTATTTATAGAGAACTAATTCCTTCTGTGAGAACTTTAATTTCTACTTTTCAACATGGATTCATGCCTGCCCGTTCTACGATAATAAATTTAATATGTATTAAACAATATATAGCTGAGAATCTTGACACTAATGGACAAGTTGATGTTATTTACACTGATTTCAGTAAAGCTTTTGACAAAATTGATTATAACATTCTTTTTACTAAATTATCTAAGATTGGTCTTAATTCTTCACTTATTTATTTTTTTAAGAGTTATCTTCATAAGCTTAAACAGTTTGTTTATCTTAATGGATTCTTGAGCAACATTGAAAATATCAGTTCAGGTGTTCCTCAAGGATCCATTCTTGGTCCACTACCATTTATTATTTTTATTAATGACATTTCTGATATTATTAGCTGTCCACATTTATTATTTGCAGACGATCTCAAACTATATCTCAAAATAAATTCTATTGATGACTGCTTATTATTACAGTCTCAACTTGACTCTTTCCACTCCTGGTGTATCTATAACAAATTACATTTAAATATATCAAAGTGCAAGATTCTCAGTTTTTCACAGAAGCGTGTTCCAATACTTTTTGATTATAAAATTTCTAACACCAGCATTGATAGATGTAATAAAATTTAGGAGTTCTATTTGATTCTGGTTTGTTTTTCACCGATCATATAACTGATATTTGTAATAGAGCACACAAATCTTTAGGTTTGATACTGAGAAATTGTAAACAATTTAAATCTACCAATGCGCTTATTTGCATGTACTATTCTATTGTACGTTCAAAATTAGAATATGGTTCGATTATTTGGTATCCTCATCAAACCAACAACTCTGATGCGATAGAGAAGGTTTAGCGAAAATTTCTGAAATACCTTTATTATAAAACATATAAAATTTACCCTAAAATAGATCTTCGCCGGGTATGGATAAAATTACTCCAAAGATGTTAAAAGAATTGCCTACAAAAGGTATTTTATATATAACGAATATTTTCAACGCCATACTTCAATACAATTATTGGCCCACAGCGTGGAAGACTGCAGAAATTATTATGATCGCTAAACCAAACAAAAACCATCACACTGCTAGTTCATACCGTCCTATCAGTCTTTTATCGATATTATCGAAAATTTTAGAGAGGCTTTTGTTGCAGAGATTGTCAGAAGATCATCCGAATGATAGTTGGATTCCTCATCATCAGTTTGGCTTCAGAAAAAATCACTCTACAATTCAACAATGCAACAGAACGGTGTCTCGTATTCTTGAAGCCATGAATAGAAAGGAACACAGCGTAGCCGTATTCTTAGATGTTAGTCAGGCTTTTGATAAGGTTTGGCACTCAGGACTCCTATATAAAATCAAAACAACTTTTCCAAACTACTTCAATATCTTAAGCTCATATTTGCTTAATAGAAAATTTAGAATCAAAATTAAAGATGTGACTTCGAGCATCAGAAATATAGAATGCGGGGTACCACAGGGCAGTGTGCTAAGCCCTGTACTTTATCTTCTTTTCACAAACGATATGCCCACAGATGATCTTCTAACCATATGCACTTACGCCGATGACATAGCAATTATTTCATGCAATTCCGATATTAGAACAGCAACTTGTCAGTTACAAAATTATTTATCTAGTCTCGAAAAATGGTTTTTAGATTGGAATATCAAAATCAATATCGAAAAATCTCAGCACATAATTGTTTCTCTAAAACATCACAACAGTCCACCTATCATCATGAACAATTCAATAATTCCACTATGCAATTCTGTTAAATATTTAGGCATGCACATTGATTCCGAATTGACATGGAGAACGCACATTGAATATGAAAAGAAACAAATCCAACTGAAAATAAAAGATTTTTACTGGCTTTTTGGAAGGAAATCTGAAATCTCTCTCGATAACAAGGTACTTTTGTATAAAACTATCATAGTGCCCATTTGGACTTATGGAATCGAACTATGGGGTTGCTCATGCAAATCTAACATAAACATCATTCAAAGGTGCCAGAATAAAATTCTGCGTATCCTTACTAATGCGCCTTGGTACATTTCGAATTTTTGCCTACATAAGGATTTGAAAATCTCAACAGTCAACGAAATGATCAAGATTAGAAGTTCATCTTTCAACAACAAATTAATCCAGCATACAAATCCTACAATTCAAGCGATTCAGAGACCGATAAGAAGATTGAGCAAGAAATGGCCTTCCGATCTACCAAACACCTAGCCCAATGTCTGCACGCGTCCTGACGTAGTACGCGGCATACATCATCACGTCATCGTTCATTTATGTTATTATTTTTGTATTACTGTTTTAATTTAATTTTTATTTTATCATTTTTCATTTTATATTCAATGTATTGCATTTTTGTTGTTTTTGTATTTTTTTTTGCTCATATCAATTTTGTAAATAAGACATTAAAGTCTTGATTAACAAAAATAAATTGTAACAAAAAAAAAAAAAAAAAAAAAAAAAAAAATATAAAATTTACCCTGAACGTGGCTTTGACCACAACACTTTACTAAAAGAATTTGGTATTCCTTCCCTTGCCTCACGTCGATTTATAAGTACAATTATGTTCTTATTTAAACTTTGCAATAATTCTATAGACTGCCCTCTTATTCTTAACCAACTATCCTTTAATGTTCCAAGGCTATCTACGCGTTCACAATTATTTTTCAATTATCCTATTCCTAAATCTAATTCTCTCTTAAATTTGCCTATTTTACTTATGTCCTCTAACTTTAACTTAATTAATAATGAAATAGATATTCACAACACTTCACCTAATCAAATAATCTCCATCTGCACAAGTTAACCTTTTTATTTTCTTTTCAAATATCTCATTATTTTATCTTATTCTGTTTATAAATAATATTGTTACGTTCTGCATTATATGTATTTTATGTTAATAACTATATATTGTAATTTTGTATATATTTTAATTGTTATTTTTGAGTCCTCTTGGAGTAATCTGTGGGCTATATATTTAAATAAATAAATAAATAAATAAATAAATAAATAAATAAATAAATATTTCAATGTATAAAAAACTTTCACGATTTCAATATTTTTTATATATTAATGTCGGCAATAAAAAGTATTTTAATTTTAATTCAATACCTTTTTGGATTTTATACAATGTTAATATATTTTATACAGTTATTATTAAAGAAATAATAAATCGATAAATAATATATGTCCATATACATTTCATTTCTATTCAACGCAAGTATATTTGAAGTATGAAAAATATATTAAATAAAGTATTAAAAATAAATTTTAAAAAATACTTCTGTGAGGAATTTGGCTACACGTAATTAAGTATAAAAACCATTTTAATTTTTCAAAATGGTCATTTTTTTGTAATTTAAAACTTTCAATAATCAATTTTTTTGAAAGTTCTGAAAAAAATTTGAATATCTTTTGCACAACTACTTTCCATTTTAATAACCAGATATAACCAAACAGCGTTTTCGTTTTTTCATATGTATATGTACATATTTACATAGATGTATAACATATATGTATATATATATATATATATATATATATATATATATATATATATATATATATAAGTATACTCGTATATATATATATGTATGAAAATATATTATATTGAATAAAAAGAAATGTTTAATACAATTTATAAGTAATACAATTAAATTGATGTCAAGATTGCGTAGTTGATACATACAATCGATGATATCGCGCATGCGCATTTGTTGTAGAAATTTACTTGGTTATAAAATTGCACTCGATGTGATGACAAAATGTTTGACGTATCATGCTTGTTGATTATTTTCACTATATTTTATCCTATTAATTCAGCCTTTTCCGGTTCGCATTTATTTTGGGGACCTCAATCATTGAGAAACTTTGAAAACCATGTATTTAGTACTCCAAATGAAGAAAAGTTTAAAACAATTGTTGAAGATGTGAAAGTTTTTTTGATATTTTGTTCAAGCGATTTCACAAAATTGGATGAAAATGTACTGCCAAGACTAAATGAAATTATCAATAAAAGGGAATATTTTTATCTATCTGAGACCAAGTCAATAGTTGATATATTAAACGGACAGAACAAAACAAAAGTAAGTATTAATGTTACTTACTTATATTTATTACTATGGTTAATAGCGCTAATACTAATGTATATATATATATGTGTTTAGTTTAGTTTCCATATAAATTAATATAACCTTATAAGTTTATACATAAGAGTTTATAATCTCTTCAGAAGCATATTAATTTTTTTATCTTCAGTTTATTTATTTTTAATGAAATTTAAAATGTCAACAAAGTGGTGATTATTTTTTGTTTTCTCATGAAGTCTATTTTATTTAGAAAAACTTAATAATGACTTTTATTCTTAACATTACTACAAAAATCGTAGGTCATTGACATATAAAATTGTCATTTTTATTTTTTTTTAAACTCATTTATTTTAAATACGTTCGTGATTCAAATTCATATTTAAACTTGGCGTACTTTTTTTATTAAAGAAACGTTATTTTTAATATAAAACTAATTGAAAATGGCATTTTGCCTTAAAGCAAGTTGCATAAATTTCCTACAATATGTAATAATTAACTATATCAACCAAATTGAGATTTAGATATTTAGATGGAATTTTCAACTGTTCATTTCGAAAATAAAGTTTTAGCTTTCGCTTGAATTTAAACATAGCGATTTGCACTTACTATCTCTCAAACTCATTTATAATATCTTGTCATTATATTAATTATAGTGTACATGCCCGTGCTTGTATATCCGTAAATAGTAGCTTATTATTCAAAATTTTAATTAATTTATTTAACTCAACTGATTTTTGTATGGCCGTGCATGAACTTGTTGTGCTATGGACGCTGTGTCATACAGAATTGTGTAGGTCAATAGGAAAAAAATCGATATACCTTTTTTTAACTTTGTGCTTCATCTTATGATCACTAGATATCACTGAATATCACTGAAAATATGTCAAAGTGGCCTCTTGTTTAAAACTCACATTTTGGCGTAACCAAAAAAAAAAAAACTGAAAATATGTATCTACTCACATTGGCTTGGACCACATTATGTAGAACAATCAATGCCAAATAATCATTTATTAAAAATATTTTTTTAATTGATATTTTCGAGTTGTGCGTTTTGTTGGACCAATATCGAATTAGCTTATTTGAAAGCCTGTTGTTTTTTCATCTAGTACTGCATATATTGTTTAAATCAATTTTATGGAACATAATGGAAAATTGAAAAAAGGATGAGTCAGTATACCCGCGAGCAACGCTAGTAGTAGGCTGCAATTTCAAAGAGTTCGTTTGGAAGCAGCGCAAATGGCATCGTGCCTCAAGGCAAATTACTGTCCTTTCCTTACCGAAAATTAAATTTTTAGAAATTTTTTTTTTGAGAATTTTGATAATTTTGAAAAAAAGACTTTTTTGAACAATTTATTTTTTTCCATTTTGAAACTTAATGAAAGTCTATTGAAAAAATTAAATCTTTAACAGATAATCGATGTTGACCCACAAGATCCAAATCTAGACTTTATAATAACTGAAGAATATTTAAAGTTTGAGAAAAAGTATGGAACTGAAAATGTGCTGTCGTTATTAACATGGCCAGGCACTACTACTACGAGTATTAAGAATCGTGTCAAAAGAAACGATATACAAGACCAAACAGAAGCCCCACCAATCGAAGAAGAAGATGAGGTTATATATAACGTTGTTGGTAAGTATAATATTGTTTCAAGTAATAAATAAAATGAATGTGCAAAGCATTTTATTTTAGCGCCAATTTGATTTTTTCGAAGAAATTTCAATATTATAGAGTGGGTATACTTACAATTTTATAATTCTCTATTGCGCGGCTCCAAATTTGAGAAAAGTAACATCGATTTAACACTTAATTCTCTTTTCCCTTAATTTGAAGCCGCGCACTAGTGGAGATCTCGTGCAACAACTGCGATTCTACTTATATTGGCGTATCAGTACAGAATCTTATTATACGCCTAAAATAACGCGATAATAATTTGCAAAACAAAAATCAAGGGCAAACGGTTATCACTGAACATTTGAAACTTAACAACCATACGTTCAATTTTTATGACGCAAAGGTTCTTTATCACGAGTCAAATGTCTCACAAAGACGCTTTTCTGAATCGGCATTGATTTTTTTGGAGAAATTTAGTATTGATAAACTTAATGATACTAGCTTCCACTGCAAAAACTACTAATATGTTCTAAATAATGTGTCCAAAGTATCAAAAACCTATAACACTCATATGTTCAATACTATCACACACACTTGTATACATCCTTGTATTCTTATATTGCAAACAAGTGCGAAGTTTTTTTTTTTTAATTTTGCTTTGCACATTTACAACTTTTACAGAAATTAACATTGCCTCAGATGAACGACATCTCGGTTATTTAATTTCTGAATAATATTTTATAAAAAAGTGATCACTGACACTAAGTGTTTTTTTTCAATGATTAATTATAATTATTTACAAGTTGTAAATAATTATTTACAAGTTATGTGTTTTTAAGATATATTAGTGTTAAAATTTAAGAATTTCGAGAAAGTAGTGTTTCTTGTAATTTTTTAATTTAAGATATATTATATATATATATATATATATATATATATATATATATATTCAATAGATAAGTCCTGGAATTTTTCAATATATTGATTGTTTCTTTTCCGAACAGTAAATCCAATAATAAAAAACAATTTGTTTTTTGAAGATGTTTAATACGACTGTTCGGAAAAGAAACAATCAATATATATATATATATATATATATATATATATATATATATATATATATATATATATACGAGTATATATATATATATGGCGGAAGGAATTTTGTTTCATGACAGATGTCAATTGATTGACGCCAATTTGATGACCAAAATACACAGCTTACTTGGAGCTGCGCTGATGAGAATATCGCATGTAGCAAGCTATAGTGAGATGATTGTTTTTTCACGATCGAGAAATGATGTCTCGCGGTTTTAATAATCGATCAATTGTCGGGATAAAAATTGATATCTAAATTTATATAATATCAGTTCCGTTATAAGTTGAGTTATCAATAAACTCACATTATCAACGAGTCTACATCAGATATTTGCGGTTTCATTTCAAGGTATAATTAATAAATAATAAATGGCTCACTTCGGCCATATATATATATATATATATATATATATATATATATATATATATAATAAACTCGAAAACGGCTAAATCGATTTGGCCAGTCTTAGTCTTGAAAAATTCGTGCCAATCCAGAGAAAGGTGAGAAATTATTCCAAAACCGCTTAGAAAATTCACATATTTAATTTGAAAATTTTTGTAGAAGCGTAATTTAAATAAAACAATAGACGGTGGTTAATACGTCAAATGTCAAACGTTCTTGACAGATGATGTTCAATTACGTTTAATAGGATGTTTTACGTGAATATTATTTAATTATGATTAAATTGCAGTAAGTAGTTTTGTTCGTAGTTATTTTTATACACATAAACGTTATTAAACGGATTGCAAGTGTCACTAGAATCTCAAAATATCAACTTTTTTGAAACGTTAATATGAAAATGCACTTTTTAGCATATTTTTCTCAAACACTGTGCTCTGAAAGATTTCATTTGGATAATTATATACTTTTTGGTATTTATAAAACATTTTCTAGGTTATATTAATTTTTATTTGTTATTTAAATTCAGAACCTAAATTTAGTATTGATCAAAGGGACATTTTGTCGAATAACATTTTCCTAGTTATAATTTTCCAGAATTTATCAAAAAATAGATAGTAATATATGAAGGTCCGGGGTTAAAAAGGTCCACCACCGATGTGTCAAAAACCAGTAAAGTATTGTTTAACAACAATATTTGAGAGTAGGGATATAAACGGTAATCTTTGAAAATCCATAATAAAAGTATTTTTTACCGTTGGTAGCTTTTTAGTTAAAAATGTGATTACTTTGTAAAATACCTTTAAAATTAAAATAAGACGTAAACCTGTTTGCCACCTGGCCGTTCCAAGTTACTCCGCCTATAGGGTAATAAGGTCTAGATAACAAATTGTTGAAAGACTGCAAAAAAGCACATTTCTACAATGATAAAGTAGCTGGCAGAACGTAGTCACATAATTGTTTGTTTGAAATGTGTTATTTGTTGTCATATAATTGGTTTGGTTTTCAAAACCTTTGTTCCTCGCTCTGCGCTACATATATACTTTTTATCTAATTTACTTTTTTCATTTTTTTTTCATTTGAAACTTTCCAAAAAGCAGGTCAAAGAAGAAATACTTAATGCATATTCTATCTCTTCTCGCAGAAATTTGAAAATGTTGTATAAGCTCAGTAGTGTTATTTACAATTCTATACAAAATCCGGAATCCAAAAAAAATCTGAAAAACATGAAACGTAATCAATAAGTCGAAAGAACAAAAAATACTTGGATTGGATCTTCCAGTTTGATTGTATTGACAAAATACAGACAGACAGACAGACAAAAGTATTTATTACAGTAATTAAGAATACGTTTTGCATTGCTATTTTTAGTACATATTTTTCTACCCTTGGGTACTTTATACATCATATCTGATCTTAATATATACAGTAAATATTTATTGTTACTACAGCGAGATGTGTGACAAATTGAGTGGTAAAAAAAAAGAGGAAAGAAAACTTTTCCACCAAAAAAAGCCACAGAGCAATATTTATAATTATTCAAAAATAAGAAAAATAATAGATTTACTCGCACTGAAAGAAGTTCTGTGTCGAGCCAAGTATCATTTGCCGCTACGGGTCGATCAGTATATAGTTTGGCATGGCGTGATTGCCATACCAAATCAAGTCTCTAGTGTATTGGCAGAGGCCCGCGATGTTAGTATTAGGATGATTCCCGCATTTTAGATAAAAATTTTCGGAGAGCTTTTTTATATAGTCGAGTATTGTTGGTACGTCGTTTTGTATTTTGAAGAGTAGTAATGTCTAGTCTGTGGGTCCCTTATTTTGTTGAGTACGAGTCGTAGTGTCTTATTTTGTAATGTCTGTAGTTTCCGTAAGTTAGCCTTAGTTGTCGAGTTCCATTCCGGAGCGGTGTATGTCAGTAACGGTCTTATTAGTGTCAAGTAAAGTGTCCGCTTGTTCTTCACGCTTAGCGGGCTGTTGTGGTTCAAGAGAGGTCGCAGTAGATTTAACATCCCGTAAGCCTGTCCGATTTTCGTATTAATATGATTTGTGAAGCTGAGTCTATGGTCCAGGGTCACAGCAAGATATTTGAATCCTTTGACCACTCAACTTCACAGTCCAATACTTTAATTTTGTCTAAGTCAGTCAGTCTAGTCGTGGCATTTCGACTATTTGTAAATAGAATTGCCTCTGTCTTTTTTGGATTGATCTTAATTTGCAATTTGTCAGTTAGCTTGCCTATGTGTGTCTGTATTTTTTTAGTCAGTAGCGTAGGCGATCGTGATGATTTGTATATGGCAGTGTCGTCAGCAAACGTCAGTAACGTTGTGTCGGCGTCAGTGGGTATGTCGTGAATGTAGACGTTCAACGGTGACGGTCCCAGGATCGAGCCCTGCGGTACTCCCGCCGTCACTTGCTTAACCGTCGAAAGTCCGTTGTTTACTTGTACGGTAAAGTTGCGGTCTGAGAGGTATGAGTGTAATGTTCTTGTAATGTATGGTGGAAAGTTGAGTTGGATAAGTTTATGTATAAGTCCGTCCATCCATATGGTGTCAAACGCCTTCCCAAAGTCGAGTAACACCAATCCGGTATGGTTTCGTCTGTTGAAATTGAAAACTGTATTTTTTATGAGTTTTGTCAGTGGGTGTAGTGTGGAGTGTCGTTCTTTGAATCCGTATTCTGTGTCACGTATAATTTTGTTGTGTCTTATGTGTTTGTTAAGTCTTTTGTGCTACCTTACTCATTGTGTTGAGGAGGCTGATCGGTCTGTAAATCTGTGGTATGTCTGGCTGTTTCCTTGGCTTCACTATTGAAAATATGGTGGAGGTTTTCCAAGAAGCGGGAAAGCAGCCTTTTGTCATTAGTCTATTTATTATGCGGGTAAGTAAAATGTAGGCGTTCGTCGGCAGTTGTTTAAGTATTATGTTTTGTAGTCCGTCCGATCCTGGTGCTTTCCTGTTCGGTAATTTTTTAACTATTGTCTTTATTTCGGAAACTGTGACAGGGTCTATTCGTAAGTCTTTGTCCCTGTGGAGGTCAGTGAAGTTCTGAATTGTCTCGTGTACGTCTTGTTACAGGTCTGCGTTTGACATATTGGCATTTTGTTTATGTGTGTTCTCAAAGTTTTTTGCTAATATTTCCGCCTTGTCTGCTGGTGTCGTTGCGTAATTGTTGTCAGTTAATTTGAGTGGAGGTATGGATGCTGGCTTCCGCGTCAGTCTTTTTGCTGTTTGCCAAATTTTGTGTGGGTCAGTATTTATGTTCTCGAGTCTTTTGGTCCAAGTGTTGTTTCGGTGGTCTCGTATTTCATTGGAAATAATTTTTGTCAGTCTGTTCACATGTTCCTTGAGTAGTCTGTCACCGGTACGTTGCCACAGTTTCTTTTTATGATTTTTAAGTTTTATTTTCAATAAAATATGTTCTGGCAAGTCGTTGGCTGGTGTTGTTCTCGAGTCCAGTGTCGGTATAGTCTGTTGTATGGCGTCTGTGATTGTCAATGTAAGGTGTGTTACAGCCTCCTCAATGTCAGTGTTGGTATCGATTGGCATTGTGTGTCGTGTGTTGTCTGTGATGATGTTTCTGAAAAATGGCCAGTTGGCTTTGGAGTAATCTAAAAATTTGCGTTTGGGAGTCTGGTCGACGTCTAGTTTGTCTGAAATGGCCATGAAAACTGGATTATGGTCGGGGTTAAAAAGTGTTCTTGTTATGGGTTCGGATGTTACGTGTAGATTTTTTGTCAATGCCAAATTGATCGTACTGTGATGGTGTGTCTGTACGGTGGCGTATCTGGTCGGCGTGTCAGGATAGTGTTGTTGTGCGTCTGTGGTGTTCGGTCAGGTATTCGTAAAATCTGTTTTTGTTTGCTTTGTTAAAGTTACAGTTTCCAAGAGGTATGCGTTAAAGTCTCCTGCCATAAGTACGATTCTGTTCGAGTCCAGTAGTCTTTGTAAGTCCGTATGTTCTAGTCCACTTGCCGGGATGTAAATCGATATTATGGTCACTTTTTGACCTCTCTTATATACATTGATAGCTCTTATTTCAGAACCGCCCGCTGTCAGGTTAGGCACTTGCCCGTGTCTGATGTTAGACTTGATCAAAATCGCAGTGCCGCCCCATCCGCGTGCGTCCGTCAGTCAGTCGTTTCTGTAAACTTTGTAATTGTTGATATAGAGTCTGTCCGTAGGTTTTAAATGTGCCTCGTTAATCAGTACTATGTCCAGGTCATAATTTTTCATCGTCTGTCTCAGTTCGTCAACGTTGTTTTTAAGTCCATTTGAATTGAAATGCATTATTTGTAAGTCTTGTGATTGGTTTATGGGGATGATGTAAGAAAGTTCAAAATTGTTGTGTATTTGTCGTTATAAGTCATGTATATGTTTAGTGTTTTTGTCAGTTTGTGTAGCTCACTAAAAATTTGCTTTACCTGGGGATCCGCGAATAGCTTTCTGATGTCGCCCATAGCAGCAAAGAGTCCTTCCGGAGTGTTGAGATCTGGATCTGGCTGGTTGGTTGTAGACTCGACCGTTGATGGTATTGGCGGTGCACTGAGAATAGTTTGCCGGGTGTTCTTTCTTACAATTGACACACATCGGTGCCTCGGTTAGTAGTTTCTTGCACGCACCTGGCGCGTGCATCTCGAGACACTATATACACCTGTACTTCATATCGCAGGTGTACGATGTGTGTCCAAAATTTTAACAGTTGTGGCACTGTAGAGCCCTATTTTGTGACCTATATGTCTCAAACGAGAAGATGTGCCTCCCAATGTTACTAATTTGCTTCAGCTTCGACATGTCTTGATCTTTCTCCAGAGATACAATGTATATGGGCAGCTTATGTTGGCTGCCATCCGATAATTTTTGTTTGATCTGTCTGACTTTCACTCCTTTCAATAAGAAGACTTCGCAAACTTCAGTTTCGGGTATCGAAGGATCAAGTCCAGTCGTTGTTATTTTCTTCGGCAAATCTTTTCTTATTGAGTATGTGTAGAACTGGTAATGGCATTCTCGCAATACTTTTTTAACTTCTTCGTGTTCCTGAATTGTGTCTGTGAAAATTTTGTGCAATTGTGTGTTGAAAAACTGATATCTGAATTGGATTTTAGTTGTTTCTCGGATGTATTTTATTGTTTTCAATTCCAAGTTTGCTTTGATAATGATGGGTGGAATTTTCTCAAGTGTTTTGCTTAACTTTTGCGGTGATTCTCGAGTTCCAGACTCGGATGGCTGCTGTCCAACATTTCTCTCTGGTTCCTTCTTCTTAGCTCTCTTTCTCCGTGACACTTTTCTTTATTCGTCCAACTCTCTGTCTGTATCCATGTCCGATCGGTCCGATAGTGCATCGAACTTGTTTTTGAGGGCACCGCTGGTCTGCACCTCCATGCTCATTTTGATCTTCTTCCCAGGCTTCTGCCTGGGAATATCCTTGGGTTCTTCAATATACTCGACACTGATTTTAAGAAAATAAATCTAAAGTACTTAAAAAATTTAAATTTAGAAAAATCACTTTCTAAAATTGCTTATCCTCTAACCATTACCAACACCAACCCGGTGTTTGGTAAGAGGAGTCAGCAGAAGGCACGTTCACCTTTAAAATTTAGAACACTAAACAAGGTGTACCTTGTAAGTATTAAGCCCGGTGCCTTTAAATAGGCAAGATTTAAAATCACTTCTGGACTTAATAATCATTTCACAAAAATCTAATGACCCTCGCTTGACAAAATATAGACACACTAATGGCGTTTATTGTTTTTATAATACCTTCTTGTATATAGCATTCAAACAACACATTATACACTTGAAGTATTAATGTTTTTGATTCTCTACAGAATGTTTTGAATATACCTTACTTAGCAAAACAACGCTTGCCGAGTCAGCTAGTGTATATAGACGCTTTACTTTATCATTCACACTGTATTTATCAAATAAATTGATACCTTAACTTCGGCTAACTGAAATAAAATTACACGTTAATATATATATATATATATATATATATATATATATATATATATTAACAACAACAACTTTTCGTGTTACGCCAGCATCTATTTATTTCTAGTTTAGGTCTCTCACCTCAAAGTTTAGCAAAGTACTTAATAACATGTTTTTATTTACAAACGTGTCAATTCAAAACAAACTTTGCGTTCGCCAGAAATTAGTTACAATACAGCATACACTAAAATATTTCGATAGGCTCTGGCGCGAATATTCAAAATCCCTAACATTCGTCCCCGAGTAAATAATCGTCCAATCTGGCTGGCTCATGACTGTTATGTTTGGGTCTACAGTCTGCTGGGGTTCTCTTCCATCCGGGTGTTTCATGTTTTAATATACTTGCACCTAGTTCGGCACAGTCGGCGTGCTTCTCTGCAGTTAAAATCACAAATAGCTGCTTATTTAGCAGTCCTCTAAGTACTTTCTGCGTTGTTTCTTCCAAACTCATGTTTAACGCCTGGCACAACTTTCTTTTGGAATGATAATACGCATTGGCATCCTCTGATTTTTTGATCAGCTGTTTCCACTTTCTTATCCTCTCCCATTTCGTTCCTAAGTTCTCTCCATTTAGGATGATAGCTCTCTTGAAATGATTTTTGAAATCATCCCAAGATTTCAGGTTCTACTGCTCTAAGTGGTACCAATCACGGCCACCATTAATCAACAGGCACCGTGCATTTTCCAAAATTATATTATCAGACTAGTTTCGGATATTCTTGAAACTGTCTAATTTTTTTATTCATTCCTCTCCGAATACACCACCTTTTCTATCAGTAAAATAACCTATGGTCTTCTTCGAAGTCTGACTCCGCGTGGTAAATAACCTTTGGTCATCATTTTAATCATCAAATCCTCACGTGTTGGGCCGGTACTCGTACCCGCGGCGTCTATCGCGCTCTGGAACATTTCGAACGCACCTGTCATTTTTTCCATTTCACTAATAGAATCTGAAACACAACAGACTACAAAATGATCACAAACACAATCGCCTCCCACGATCAAAGTTACGCGCACTATTCAAAATCGACATACGATTTTAAAACAGTACACCCGACGCTAACCTCAAACACGTGTCTTGTTTGACACAACAAGACTTTACTGAAGGAGAAAATCGTTAATAAACGTGAAATTAAAACATTAATAATTCAACACAAACATTTACACTGTGGGGTTAATTCATTCGCATTTCTGAATTGTTAGATGCTTTACTTTATCATTCACACTGTATTTATCACATAGATTAATACTTTAACTTCGGCTTCAATAAAATTAAAATAATACATATATAATAATAACGACAACTATTCGTCTTACACCAGGATCTCTTTATTTCCAGTTCAGTGTTTCCACCCTAGACATTTAGAAAATGATGTATTCATATAGACCAGTCTTTCTCAAAGTGGGCGATGAAAGGCTTCGCAAATAATGTTGGTTGTTGACGTTGGGTTAGGGGGCATTTGCAATTTTATTTGCTTTACATTTGAAAGTTCACCAGAATTTTTATTCCAACAATTAATTGGTACTTTATAAGTTTGGTCGTGTTTAAATGATTCCATGGTGTTTAAATGATTTTGATACCATTTTATAAATTTTTACCAAAAAATTGGCTATCAAAAGGAAATTGTCTGATCCGTTTGTACATTCTGTTTGACCCTGTTGTAGAGTTTTTCGCAAGGACACACAGTTATGTAAAAACCTGATATCATCAAAAAATGATATAGCATATCTCACAGACCTTTATGCATTGCTCAACAATATGAATCTACAACTTCAAGGCGATAGCTTAAATTTAATAAAAACAAAAAATATCATCGCTGCTTTTGTAGCTAAACTGTTATTACATAAGAAAAATATTGGAAGACGGCAACGAAGACTTTCTCGTATACTATCAACATTTGGAAAATCTTCATGACAATTTTATTGAAAGATTTCAAGATATTTTGAATTTGGAAATACCAGGCTGGGTATTAAACCCTTTTTCAATTGCAAATATAGAAACATCAGCCCAGCTAGAAGAAGCTATAGAATTAACAACAAATGAAGAATTAAAAATCAAATTTAAATATGGTTATTAACAATTTTGGCTACAGAAGTCTATTCAGCAGTTATACCCTGGCTTGTTGTCGGTTGTTCAAAATTTTTACTAGGATTTCCATCGTCATATTTGTCTGAACGTGGATTTAGCGCTGTGACAATGCTACTTACTAAAAACAGAAATCAGTTGCAAATTACCAAACGCGGTGACTTCCGACTGTTTTTGAGTCAAATGGAACCTGATATTGACAAACTTGTAAAAAACCATCAAATTCATCCTTCTCATTAGAGTTTGAAAATAAAATTTGATTATATTACATAAAATTTAATTTGATTATATTATATAAATTAATTTGATTATCTTATATATAAAAATTGAGCTCTCTTTCAAATGTCCAAGTAAAGCTCGAAAACGGCTAAACCGATTTGGCCAGCCTTAGTCTTGAAAAATTCGTGTCAATCCAGAAAAAGTCCAAAATGTGAGAAATTATTTCAAATCCGCGTAGAAACTTTACATTTTTAATTTGAAAATTTGTGTAGAAGCGTAATTTAAATAAAACAATAGACGGTGGCTTTACGTGAAATGTCAAACGTTTTTGACAGATGATGTTCAATTACCTTTAATATGATGTTTTACGTAAATATTATTTAATTATGATTAAATTTTAGTAAGTAGTTTTGTTCGTAGTTTTATTTATACACAAAAACGTTATTAAACGGGCCGCAGTGTTACAAAAAACTCAAAATATCAACTTCTTTGAAATGTTAATATGAAAATGCACTTTTTGGAAATATTGCAAATGCAAATCATATTTTTCTCAAGCACGGTGCTCTGAAAGATCTCATTTGTATAATTATATACTCATTGGTATTTATAACACATTTTCTAGATTATATTAGTTTTTATTTATATTATTTAAATTCAGAACCTCGTTCACAGGAACATTTTGTCGTGTAACATTTTCCCAGTTATAATTTCCCACAATTCAAAAAAGAATAGATAGTAATATATGAAGGCCCGGGATTAAAAAGGTCCACTACCGATGTGCCAAAAAAGTAAAGTTAAGCATTGCTTAACAATAATATTTGAATGTAAAGGTAAAAGGATGTATAACCAGCTATAACCTTGATTCTTATGACTTTGCTATGGGGAGATAAACGGTAATCTTTGAAAATCCATAATAAAAGTATATTCTTCCGTTGGTAGTTTTTTAGCATTAGTTAAAAATGTAATTATTTTGTAAAATACCGTCAAAATTAAAATAAGACATTAAACCTGTTGGCCACCTGGTCGTTCCAAGTTACCCTGCCCATAGGGTAAAAAGGTCTAGATAAGAAATTTTTTAAAGACATAAAAAAGCACATTTCTATAATGATAAAGTAGCTGGCAGTTTTACTGAACATAGTCTGATAATTGTTTGTTTGAAATATGTTATTTGTTGTCATATAATTGGTTTGATTTTTATAATATTGTGGGAGATTGGCAGGTCGCGTCAATTTTAGTAAGCGAGGAAAAAAATAATAATTGACGTGGAGTTTTTGTTGGATCGTGTTTTTTTAGACAATGTAAAATTTTGTTCAGATTAATTTACAAAATTTATAACCGCATTAAAGAATAAATATTTCATAATCGGTAATTTATTTGATTTCCGATAGTGGTGACCCCGACGTGATGACATTATGCCGCGTCAACACGTACATTTTAGCTGCCACAAACTGCACATCCCGGAATTTATACCAATGACTTGCAACTTTGGTTTGCCTTAGTGGAGAAGGCATTCGCGTCTTTCAATATCCACGATGAGAAGGAGAAATATGGATTATTGGTTACCAGATTGGATATTAGACATTCAACCGAAGTGCGAGATTTGATAATCAATGAGCCTAAAGAGATGCCTTATTCTACATTAAAGGCTGCGTTAATTTCAAGATTAGGCACTCCGGAAAAGTCAAAGTTGCAGTTGTTTATGATGGATGTAGACCTGGGTGATAGGACGCCATCTCAATACCTATGTCATTTGAGGACTTTAGTCGGAACTTCAATGATCGATAACGCAGTTAAAGCAATATGGTTATCCAGACTTCCAGTGGAAATTCCACAGTCCACAGTCAATACAAGAGGTAGGTGAACTAGCTGACCGCTTATTCATTAACCATTCACAGCAACGTGTAGCTGTGATTACAGATTCACAAACCTCTGAGAATGAAACAAAAAATTCTGATCTGCGTCAAATGCCTCGAGATATTGAAGCTGTTTCAAAGCGTTTGGATAAGATCCAAATGTATCAGAAGAAGAAAGTGTCTTTTAGAAGATGACAAGATAACTTATGTTGGTTTCATAGACGCTACGGAAGTCATGCGAGAAGGTGTATACCGCCATGTAATTTTAAGTCGGGAAACGATACGGGCGTTCACTAAAGGCGGCTAGTGACAAACGCCCAAATAACTCACGCCGCATTTTCATCACAGATAAGGAGACAAATGTGAGTTTTCTGATAGACACTGGATCCGATGTATGTGTGTACCCGCGCAGTTTAGTGAAATGTCCCCGTAAGAAATGTTCATTTGAGCTTTCAGCAGCAAATGGAACACCGATAGCTACATACGGTATGTTATCTTTAAAGTTAGATTTTGGACTTAGCAAAACCTTATCATTGAAATTCGTGATAGCAGAGGTGGTATTATTGGTGTAGATTTACTTGCTTATTTCAATCTCGCGATTGATGTTAAAAAGCGTATATTAGTTGAAACCCCTGCAGACTCAGCGGAACAACTTCAATCGGAAAGTAGAATAATACATTCCGTTAAAATGATGACAGCCACATTATACCCATATGATAAAATTTTAGAGGAATATCCAGACCTAACACGGCAGACTGCATTAGGGGTGTGCAAACTTGTTACTCAACATCATATTGAAACTACATCAGCACCACCTATAGCACATAAACCACGTCGCCTTGCACCAGATAAGTTAAAAGCTGTTAAATATGAGTTCGAAGCAATGATTAAAGCAGGGACAGCACGACCGTCCAAGAGCTGTTGGTCATCGCCTTTACATATGGTACGAAAAGGTTCTGGGTGGCGGCCTTGTGGAGACTATCGCAGGTTAAATGCGCGGACTCAACCGGATAGGCACCCAGTTTGCCATATCGATGATTTTGCGCAAGCATTATGTGGTAAGGTGATATTGATTTAGTGAAAGCTTACAATCAGATCCCTGTAGCTCAGGAAGACATTGCAAAAATTGCAATCACTACGCCTTTCGGGCTATTCGAATTTCCGTTTATGACGTTTGGCTTACGCAATGCAGCGCAAACTTTTCAGCGGTTCATGGATTAAATTTTGCGAGGTTTGGATTTCTGTTATGCATACATAGATGATATATTGGTTGCTTCGGAATCGCACGAACAGCATATGCAACATTTACATAGTGTATTCAAGAAGTTGCAAGAATTCGGTGTTGTAGTCAATCCAGCAAAATGTGTCTTCGGACAACCAAAAGTAAAGTTTTTAGGATATGAAGTCTCAGCCAACGGAACTAAACCTCTAGCAGACAAGATACTAGCTATACAAAATTACGAAAGGCCTAAGACGGTACAACAGTTACGTCAATTTTTAGGTATGTTAAATTTTTACCGACGCTTCATTCCGAAAGCCGCAGAAGTACAAGTGCCGTTAACCAACAAGTTGTGTGGTAATGTGAAGAAGAATGCTGTATTGAATTGGGATTCAAATATGAGATGCGTTTGAAAAGTGTAAAAAAAGTTTAGCAAAAGCAACGTTATTGATGCACCCGCGTTTAAACGCTTCTCTAGCTATAGCTTGTGATGCTTCCGACCACACTATAGGAGCGGCGTTGGCAGCAACAAATTTATGGTGAATGGGGCCCATAGCTTTTTACTCGAGAAAATTGAATGCAACAGAAAGAAAATATTCGACTTACGACAGAGAACTTCTTGCAATTTACGACGCCGTAAAATTTTTTAGACATATGGTAGAGGGAAGAGAATTTGTGATATATACTGATCATAAACCTATCACTTACGCGTTTAAAAAGAAAGATAGCCAGTGTACGCCAAGACAGTTTTGCTACTTTGATTTTGTTAGTCAATTTTCGACTGACATCAGACATATATCGGGTCAAGATAACGTGGTAGCAGATGCTTTATCCCGTATAGAGATAGTTAACAAATGTGATCTAGATTTTAAGGCGATTGCAGATGAACAACATAAGGATATAGACGTGGCACAACTGTTATTACATTCTGACCATTCTCTTAAATTAAAAAGAATTTTTATAGAAGAATTGGGAACATCGCTATTGTGCGATGTATCTCAACCAATCATTCGGCCGGCGATACCAAAAAGATTTCGCCGTGCTATATTCAATAGCCTAAATGGTTTGTCGCATCCTGGAGCAAATGCTACAATCAGATTGATAACGCAACATTATGTATGGCCTTCCATTAAAGAGGATTGTCGACAATGGGCTCGCAGCTGCCTAGATTGTCAGCGCTCAAAAATTAGTCGATACATTGTCTCAAGACCTGGAGTATTTCCATTGTCAGGAGCACGATTCGAACATGTACACGTCGACATCGTGATTATGCCGTTATCAGATGGATATCGTTATTGTCTAGCATGCGTAGATCGTTTTTCTCGTTGGCCTGAAGCAATCCCTATAGAAAATCGTAATTAATATTTGCTCAAAGTCAAATTGGACCTTTGTGTCTGCTCTACATATATACTTTTTATTAAATTTACTTTAATTCATCGAATGTTACTTGAAACTTTTTAAAAGCAGGTCAAAGAAAAAATACTTAATTCATTTCTCATGTATCCTCGCAGAAATTTAAAAATTTTGTATAAGCTCAGTAGTTTTTTTTTACGATTATACACAAAATCCAGAATCCAAAAAGAATCTGAAAATCTTGAAACGTAATCAATAAGTCGAAAGAACAGAAAAGACTTGGATTGGATTATACCATGTTTTATATAGAAAGTGTATAAAACTTCCAGTTTGATTGTATTGACAAAATATAGACAAACTAATGGGGTTTATTGTTTTTATATATATATATATATATATATATATATATATATATTTGTAATATTTTTGCAGCCCAATCATCGAAATAAAAAAAGATTAAACAACAAAATTATTTATTTCATTAAACGTTTTGACACTTAATGTGTGTCATCATTCAGTAATCAAACCAGGAAAAACAACAGAAAAAATTCTTCGATTAATGGTGGTTGTGATTGGTACGACTTGGAGCAGCAAAACCTGAAATCTTGGGATGATTTCAAAAATCATTTCAAGAGAGCTTTCATTCTAAGTGGAGAGAACTTAGGAACGAAATGGGATGAGAAAGTGGAAACAGCTGATGAAAAAATCAAGGGTGCCAATGCGTATTATTATTCCAAAAGAAAGTTGTACCAGGCGTTAAACATGAGTTTGGAAGAAACAACACAGCAAGTACTTAGAGGACTGCTGAATAAGCAGCTATTTGTGATTTTAACTGCAGAGAAGCACGCCGACTGTTCCGAACTAGGTGCATGTATTTTAAAACATGAAACATCCGGATGAAAAAGGACTCCAGCAGACTGCAGACGTCCCCAACATAACAGTCATAAGCCAGTCAGATTGGACGATTGTTTACTTGGGGACGAATGTTAGCGATTTTGAATATTCGCGCCAGAGCCTATCGAAATATTTTAGTGTATGCTGCATTGTATCTAATGTCAGGCGAACGCAATGTTTGTGAATAAAGACATGTTCTTACTTTGCTAAACTTTGAGGTGAAAGCACTAAACTGGAAATAAAGAGAACTAGCGTAACACGAAAAGTTGTTGTTGTTATTATATATGTATTATATTAACGTGCAACTTTATTTCAGTTAGCCGAAGTTAAAGTATCAATATATTTGATGAATATAGTGTAAATGATAAAGTGAAGCGTCTATATAACGTTGTTTTGCTAAGTAAGGTATATTCTGAACATTCTCTAAAGAATCAAAAATATTAATACTTAAAGTGTATAAGGATATGTTGTTTGAATGCTAAATACAAAAATGTATTATGAAAACAATAAACCCCATTAGTGTGTCTATATTTTGTCAATACAATCAAACTGGAAGATTCATGGACCGATTCTGCCGCATAACAGAGAAATGTTACGGCATAGCTATGTTATGCTCCGACTTCCATACATTATGCGAATGAATCATACTGAATGCTGTCAAAATATCATGTATTTGCTGTTCATTCCGGCGTTTTATACATAAACTGCAACGTCACTCGTATGTTATCTAGTGGTATCAGAAACACACACTTATCTAACATCGTTTTTTTGACATTTGTGCAGCTTTTAGGTTATGTTTTGCATCAGAAAACCTGAGAAATTCGCCTGACTGAACACCAACCGCATAACTTTTGTCTACATTACTATGGAAAATTCTTCATAACATGACCTTATCATCAGAATCGGTCCCTCAATCAAAGTATTTTTTGTTTTTTCGACTTATTGATTACGTTTCTAGTTTTTCATATTTTTCTTGGATTCTGGATTTTGTGTAGAATTGTGAATAGAGAGAAGAGATAGAAAATAAATTAAGTATTTCTACTTTGACCTGCTTTTTTAAAAGTTTCCGATAACATTTGATGAAAAAAAGTAAAATTGATAAAAGTATATTATATCTTATATGTAGCGCAGGGCGAGGCACAAAGGTCCCAATTTGACTTTGAGCAAATATAAACTATAATATGAAAACCAAACCAATTATATGACAACAAATAACACATTTCAAACGAACAATTATGTGACTGCGTTCAGTAAGAGTGCCAGGTACTTTATCATTGTAGAATAAAGCATCTTTCAAAAAATCGTTATCTAGACCTTTTTACCCTATAGGCGGAGTAACTTGGAACGGCCAGGTGGCAAACAGGTTTAATGTTATTTTAATTTTAAAGGTATTTTACTAACTAATTACATTTTTAATTAATGCTAAAAAGCTACCAACGGAAGAAAACACTTTTATTATGGATTTTCAAAGATTACCGTTTATATCCCGATAGTAAAGTCATGAGAATCAAGGCACATCTTTTTCCCTTCAGTCTTATATATTGTTGTTAACAATGCTTTACTGGTTTTTGACACATCGGTGGTGGACCCTCTTAACCCCGGACCTTCATATATTACTATCTGTTCTTCGATAAATTGTGGAAAATTATAACTAGAAAAATGTTATTCGACAAAATGTCCCTTTGATCGATAACAATTTAGGTTCTGAATCTAAATAACATAAATAAAAAATAATATAACCTAGAAAATGTTTTATAAATACCGAATAGTATATAATTATACTATATCTTTCAGAGCACAGTGTTTGAGAAAAATATTCATAACTAGCTGACCCGGTGAACTTCGTATCACATAAATAATCATTAATAAAAATTAATTAAATCTTGTATATGAAATAATTAACACATTTGGTTGGAATTAATGCGAAGCTTTCACATATACTATATTTTAATTATCAAAAATACCTTTTTTTATATTTCATATATAAATATTTTATACATTTGCTTATGAATCGAATGTTTTAGACTCAATATAAAGCTTTTTTGTAGACAATATTTTTGGTCTTTTTTTGCGGTGCGTAAATGAATAAGGATGATGGTTTCCCGACGCGCGAACACGCAACGTATAATTGGCCGTGTGCGAAACATGGAAACTCTAAGTTGATACCGCAAACCTGCAGCGACTGTCCTTGCGATTTGTTGATGCTCATTGCAAAAGCGATGCGTATTGGAAATTGTAAACACCTGAAATCAAATCGTAAATCCGTTGGGATCATAGGAATTCACGGGAACAATACATCTTGTCCCTTGTATTTACCTTTAATTATTTTTGCCACAATTACATTATTCATTAGCTTTTTTATAACCAATCTTGTTCCATTGCATAGTATGGGCTGATTTAAATTACGTAGCATGATGACAACTGATCCTACTTTCAATTGTAAATTATGTGGTGGCAGCCCAGGCAATTCTAATGAATTTAGAAATTCTGTAGGATAGTTCAGTATGTCATCCTGATTTGTAGCGGTGTCTACAAATTTATAAGTAATGCATTCCCCTGGAAGTGAACTTTGTATTGTTGCATTGAGATCGTCGACATCTTTATTTTTTGCCGCCAATATTGCTCGTTCGCTCAGCCAATTGAGATCGTGAAATTGTTGGTTTATATCTGTAAATACGCATTGAATAAGCTCCTCCTTTGTGTTTGTGAAGCTACAAAATCTGCGGGAAATATGATTAACCCCCATCAACTGCGACATTACCATTTCCAATATTAGTAACTGCTTTGAAAACACTTTCGCTGTTTCATCTTGTTGCAAAACCACTCGCATGTTCGTTGTTAACTGCAGTTTCTTAACATGACGCCACAAATTTGATGATTTTAGGCTTGCGTTTAGTTCGTCAGCAACAGTTGATCGCGGTATAACTGGAAGAGTTTGGCGAAAATCACCTTTTTTTTTTTTTTTTTTTTTGTTACAATTTATTTTTGTTAATCAAGACTTTAATGTCTTATTTACAAAATTGATATGAGCAAAAAAAAATACAAAAAAAACAAAAAATGCAATACATTGAACATAAAATGAAAAAAGTTAAATTAAAAATTAAATTAAAACGTAATACAAAAATAATATAATAAATGAACGATGACGTGATGATGTATGCCGCGTACTACGTCAGGACGCGTGCAGACATTGGGCTAGGTATTTGGTAGATCGGAAGGCCATTTCTTGCTCAATCTTCTTATCGGTCTCTGAATCGCTTGAATTGTAGGATTTGTATGCTGGATTAATTTGTTGTTGAAAGATGAACTTCTAATCTTGATCATTTCGTTGACTGTTGAGATTTTTCAAATCCTTATGTAGGCAAAAATTCGAAATATACCAAGCGCATTAGTAAGGATACGCAGAATTTTATTCTGGCACATTTGAATGATGTTTATGTTAGATTTGCATGAGCAACCCCATAGTTCGATTCCATAAGTCCAAATGGGCACTATGATAGTTTTATACAAAAGTACCTTGTTATCGAGAGAGATTTCAGATTTCCTCCCAAAAGCCAGTAAAAATCTTTTATTTTCAGTTGGATTTGTTTCTTTTTATATTCAATGTGCGTTCTCCATGTCAATTTCGAATCAATGTGCATGCCTAAATATTTAACAGAATTGCATAGTGGAATTATTGAATTGTTCATGATGATGGTGGAACTGTTGTGATGTTTTAGAGAAACAATTATGTGCTGAGATTTTTCGATATTGATTTTGATATTCCAATCTAAAACCATTTTCGAGACTAGATAATATTTTTGTAACTGACAAGTTGCTGTTCTTAATATCGGAAATTGCATGAAATAATTGCTATGTCATCGGCGTAAGTGCATATGGTTAGAAGATCATCTGTGGGCATATCGTTTGTGAAAAGAAGATAAAGTAGAGGGCTTAGCACACTACCCTGTGGTACCCCGCATTCTATATTTCTGATGCTCGAAGTCACATCTTTAATTTTGATTCTAAATTTTCTATTAAGCAAATATGAGCTTAAGATATTAAAGTAGTTTGGAAAAGTTCTTTTGATTTTATATAGGAGTCCTGAGTGCCAAACCTTATCAAAGCCTGACTGACATCTAAGAATACGGCTACGCTGTGTTCCTTTCTATTCATGGCTTCAAGAATACGAGACACCGTTCTGTTGCATTGTTGAATTGTAGAGTGATTTTTTCTGAAGCCAAACTGATGGTGAGGAATCCAACTATCATTCGGATGATCTTCTAAAATCTCTGCAACAAAAGTCTCTCTAAAATTTTCGATAATATCGATAAAAGACTGATAGGACGGTATGAACTAGCAGTGTGATGGTTTTTGTTTGGTTTAGCGATCATAATAATTTCTGCAGTCTTCCACGCTGTGGGCTAATATTGTATTGAAGTATGGCGTTGAAAATATTTGTTATATATAAAATACCTTTTGTAGGCAATTCTTA
>NW_020537646.1:52328039-52365542 GCF_003426905.1 Ctenocephalides felis
ATTTCTGATGCTCGAAGTCACATCTTTAATTTTGATTCTAAATTTTCTATTAAGCAAATATGAGCTTAAGATATTAAGTAGTTTGGAAAAGTTGTTTTGATTTTATATAGGAGTCCTGAGTGCCAAACCTTATCAAAAGCCTGACTGACATCTAAGAATACGGCTACGCTGTGTTCCTTTCTATTCATGGCTTCAAGAATACGAGACACCGTTCTGTTGCATTGTTGAATTGTAGAGTGATTTTTTCTGAAGCCAAACTGATGGTGAGGAATCCAACTATCATTCGGATGATCTTCTGACAATCTCTGCAACAAAAGTCTCTCTAAAATTTTCGATAATATCGATAAAAGACTGATAGGACGGTATGAACTAGCAGTGTGATGGTTTTTGTTTGGTTTAGCGATCATAATAATTTCTGCAGTCTTCCACGCTGTGGGCCAATAATTGTATTGAAGTATGGCGTTGAAAATATTTGTTATATATAAAATACCTTTTGTAGGCAATTCTTTTAACATCTTTGGAGTAATTTTATCCATACCCGGCGAAGATCTATTTTTTATCCTTTTTATTTCACATAAGACATCATTTGGTGAAAAATGTCCTAACGGTGTAGAATGTATGGGTTGATTTACGAAATTGTTAATTAATTATTCTGGGAAATATTTCGAGCGCTAAAAATGCTACTTAGATGATCAGCAAACGCCTCCGCTTTTTCTTCGTTGCTTTTTGCCCAAATGAATCCGTTTTGGTTGGTTATTTTCAGAGGAGGGTTTTGTTGTAGGGGTTTACTTATGTTTCTGATTGGTTTCCATATGGAATTATCGTACCTATTTAGCTGCAATATATACGACCTGAATGTACAATTCTTCCATTCTTTCATTTTTTCCTCAGCGTGTTATTGAGATGATTAAGCGATGTCTTATCCGTTGGTAGATGAGAATGTTGCCAGGTACGTCTTGCTCTTCGTTTCTGTGCAATTAGCTTCTTAATCTCTTGCGGAATTATTAGATTATCATTTCTTGGAATAATGTTCGGGGTGATCTGCTTGGTTGTTTCACGTACAATCTCAGAAAAATAATCTATATTATTTTCTATATCAATAACGCTTGTAGGCCTAGATTTTGGAAATAATTTTGAATCAAGTATGGATTTGAATTGAATCCAGTTAGAAAGATTGTTGTGTAGAATATGATTGTTGATAACTGGAGTAGGAAATGTGCTAAACGTCACAAGTATTGGAGAATGATCTGAAGAGAGATCGTAACTAGATTCAATATTGAGATTTGAAAGATCAATACCTTTCACAATAAAAAAATCTAAAAGGTCTGGAACTTTAGTAGGGTCAGAAGGCCAATAAGTTGGACTGCAAGTTGAAATAAAGGAGAGGTTATTTTGCCCTATGGCTGCATGAAGAATCTTTCCTTTGGCTGTAGTCAGTCTAGAACCCCAGGCAATATGTTTACAATTAAAGTCACCACCAATGATAAATTTATTACCTAATTGAGAGAAAAATTAAGAAAACTGAGCACAAGAAATTTTGAATCTTGGTGGACAATAAACAGCAGAAACACAAAAATTATATAAATTTGTTTCAACAGAAATTTGAGTTGCTTGTAGAAAATCATCAGAAATATTTGGTAGAACAAAATGTTTATATTATTTTTGATTAATATAGCCGAACCGCCGCGAGCCCTGCCACTTGGGTGATTTGAATTATAAGTAGCGTAGTTATAAATTTTAAAGTAGTTTTTTTCAGTGAAGTGAGTTTCTGAGATTAATAAGATATCTATTAAGTTTAACTTTAAAAAACATTCTACTTCATTTTTGTGAGGTATTAAACCGTTGGCATTCCATTCAGCAATTTTAATTATTTTTGCCATTGCTTTTGTTGTTGACTAACGTGGATAACATATTTATTATTATGGTGTTCTGTTGCAAAAGCTGATTGAAGATATTTTTAAATTCTAAAATAAGTGTTGCTAGAGAATCAGAATCGGGATTTGAAGGTGAATGATTAGAAGCAGAGTAATTGTTTTTTGCAATGTCTGCATAGGATGAATTTTGAATTGTTGAATTTGAGGCCGGAGAAATGTTGTTTTTTTATTATTAGAATTAGAATTATTAGAATTTTTAAAATTTTGGTTATTTGGATTTGGATTTATGACTGATTCATTTACTGGAGATTTGTTTCTTTGTTCTTTAATTTTTTGGAAGTATGAGCAACCGCGATAATTAGCTGGATGAGCACCGTCGCAAAAATAACAACATGCCGGAGCATTCGGATCTTTGGTACAAGCTTTAGTATTATGATTATCACCGCATTTTAGGCAAGCAAATGGTCTATTGCAGTATTTTTTGGTGTGATTAAAGAGTTGACAGCGAGTGCATTGTATAATGTTGTTGGACTTTCTCGGTGGTTCGACGCGTATTATGCAGTTGAATAATTTATAAATGTTATAAATATTTTTGTTATTTCTATTTGGTTCCAGATCAACAAAAAACATATTAAGAGGTTCTTTTGTTATTCTATGTCTAATATTTAGGATATTACGTACGACATGACCCTGTTTTAATAGTTCTAATTTAATTGCATCTGTGCTTGTTGAAAAGAGTACATTTCTAAGAACAACCCTATAAGCCTTCTCTTCTTTTAATTGATATGTATGATATACGGCATTAGTTTCTTTTAGATGTCTGGATAAAGTTCGAAAATGGTCGACAGAATTACATAGAATTTTGAAATGTATTGTTAGCTAAACTTCTCAGGAAATATTGATCGTGCGGAATTATTTCATTTAATTGATTAGACATATCATTAATATCGTCAACTCCGTAAATAAATATTGGAGGGGGCTTACTGACTGGAGCCGGTTTAACTGAGTTGTTATCATTAGCTGTGTCTATTGTTGAAAGGGCCGAAAATCTGTTTTGAATTTTGACATCTATTCCTAATGGTTCAAATGAAGTTTTTCTTTTTTTGAAATTGACTACTTGCCATGAATTAGGAAATTTCTTGACATCAGAATGTGGTTGAGAGAGGCTTGTAGATGCATTATTACTAGATGATATTACTTCCTGCATTGAGTCAGTAACTGATGAAGTTGAACGCAGCGAGATCTTTTCCGATGTAAACATATTAGTCCGACCTTCCTCGCGAGGTATCTTGCTGTATTTGCTGGATCCAATAACGGTCCTTCGTAGTTTTGGGATTTCTGATGGTTTACTGTCCGATTCCATATTCGCTTCTATATCTTGATTGAAATGTAAGACATTTTTTTGATTCCACAAATGCACATTAGAGTCTCGATTATGTATGGTTTTTTGTTATTTAATTATCTGTACACTTTTGTAAGCTTTTCATGCAATTTTAATAAACCGTAAAATTCAAACTGACATGCACTTGTTTTCAATGTTTTAATCGAAAATCACCTGACAACAAAATCATTGCTCCACCAAAAATATTTTGATTGTCACGCAAATCTTTCAGTGTTCTGTCCAGTGCTTCCAGTGACATCTTGTGAGCCATTGTACATTCGTCCAAGATAATCAATTTACATGTCTGAAGTATCTTGGCTATGGCGCTAGTTTTTCTGATGTTGCAAACTGGTGTTTCATTGATTTGCATATTATTAATGCTGAATGTGCAGTTCGTCCAACTTCTAACAATGTTGCTGCTATTCCTGATGATGCCAATGCTAGAGCTACGTTATTTTGCGATCTGATCTTTGCCAATAGCAATGATAACAGGAATGTTTTGCCAGTACCACCAGGAGCATCAAGAAAAAAAATCCCTCCGGATCCACTGTTCACTGCTTGTATCAAATCATCATATACAATCCTTTGATGATCATTCAACTTTGGAACAGTTGTGCGAACTATTTCAGTCAATGTTTTAATATCATACTGTTGCTCTCTTCTTAACTCATGGTTAAATGCATCTTCTACACAACGGTTTGGTGCTGTTAGGCCCAAACATGATAATATTTTATTCGCCATCAATAAACACATATCCTCTATCATGATCAAAGTTTTATTATAAATTTCTGCAGTAATTTGTAGTGCTGGATTGAATGTTTGACAACGCGCACTATGTAAAATATCCTCAGACATGTCATCTCTGTATTTGATCCACAAATCTTTCGGATTTGAGGAAAAACATGTTGAAATTATAATCGCAAACAATGTACGCACTTGATGCGGAGATGAGGATATTACGGCATCCTTGAGCGTATTATCCCAATGCGAATCGTCTTCGAGCAACTGCAACATGTGACATGCTTCACGGTAAGTCGCACAAAGATGTCCATCAACTGTTTTCAATTGTTGAAATGATGTCGGTCCAGGAACATTAACCAGCAATAACCTAAGGTAGTAACATTCATCATTATTTGGATGTACTGTATAAATGCGCCCTATAGCATCTGTAGCAAATATATTTGGATATCCTTCAACCGGTGTTCCTTTTTTACGACGTTGAAACGACTTCGATGATGCGTTCCATGTGTAATAGCGCGGCATATCAGCATACATCAAAGTACGGGCGAAATCATCTCTTTGACAAATTGAAAAGAAACTTGTTAATGTTGCTGGAGGTGGATGCGCCGCTCTATCAACAGCATTAACAGGGTTAAAATATACTCTTTGTCCATTTTCTAAATGGACTGCCAAATGGACTTCAGAAGGGTGTCTTTCATGTATTGGGAAAGAAAAAATTCTCCAAATTGCTTCATTGCTACTTACGTAGCGACCCATCTGATACTCAGAAACTTCATCATTTGTTTTAGCAACAGCGAACATGGCCTGTTTTATATATTTTTATTGATTTGACAGAGTTACAAAATTCTACATTGATGTGTGCTTGAAAAGTTTTGGATAATATCGGGGAGTACGGCACAATCCATCGGTTGTCAACATATAAATCTCGTCCTTTTACCTTCACAACTACATATTGCCCACCATCCGCAACTGATTGCCTTCGATACAGCGGATAACCGTCATTTCCAGTAATGGTTTCAGCAGTTAGATTTCTCGGGTATCGTTTAGAGCACTTGCCGTCAATCATACAGGTCGAGCTATCGTTGAAAACTCCGCAAGGTCCATGTATTATATGTTTAGTAATTATTGCATGCAAATTTGGATCAACATTTTTATTAGGAATCTCTGCTGATATGACTGAATCAATATCTTCTGGCCTCATTTTGTCAATTAACCAGACTAAGATGTGCGCATGTGGAAGACCACGCTTTTGCCACTCAACTGAGTACATCCAGCAACGTACTTGGCCATATACATGATGCTTTATTATGAAATTCAACAAATATTTCAATTTTTGTTTAAAAACTCTGGCAGTAATATCATGTCTATCTCCTGGTGTTTGGTCGTGTATCAATTCTTTCTTAATTTCTATCCATTTCGGGTTACATGTGAATGTAATGAATAGATCAGGGCGACCATATTTTCTAACGTATGTCATTGCATCTTGTGCGTAATCGTGCATGTGGCGCGGGCTTCCAATGTAGGTAGCCGGCAAAATTGTCATTTTACCCACATTGTTTGCATTACCATCGGCAATAATAGCATCACGAAGATGGATGTATTCTTCAGATCGAAGGTGCTGTTGGTTTAAGCGTATGTATGTTAATCGCTCAGTCTCAATTTTGACGTACATGTCAACAGCGAACTGTTGAAAAAGTCGTTGACACATCAAAATGTGGTTTATTTCACCATCACGGATCATCAGCCTGTATGAATAAAAATTCATAGCGCTAACTTTTTTATTGGTTTCAGCACCTAAAATCACAAATAATAATATAGATATTGAGTTAAAAAATATTATTTAATTATGTTTATAATTGCCTGTTATTGGATTAACCATTTTGACACTAAAGTGATACCCATCTTCTCCCTGCCAGAAGATTAACGGATATTGTAAAGCATCATAAGACCTATGAGTTTCGGACACGCGCCTTAATTCATTGTTTCGGCGGTGAAGCACAATATCTCTTGATTGCATATATTCTCCAACAACGACTATAGCCACTTCATCAATTGTAGGTGAATTAAATCTTCCTGCATGCTCACCAGCAGGTGTTTTGTCAGCTCTTATTACAATATTATGGCTGTCTGATGGCATTCGATCAAGTGCCACTTTGAATAAATTTACTAAACAATTGTTGCGATGAAGAAACGTTTGCAGTTGTTGGACAACGGATCGCTTTACTGATGGATTATGAGTACAACGCGTATTAACTTCAGCGTCCTGATTGCCTAGGAAATAAATTTGTAGGAATTGATGATCTACATCTGGTAATGGCAGCAGTGCCCCCAATAGGTGATGAATTTGTCCTTGCACCTTGTAATTTTTTATGACATTTACAATTTATTTTTTATACAAATACAAATTAACATGAGAAACATTATGATATATTACCTTGAACGTCGGCATGAAATTGTTCTGTACTATATGCGGTGCTCCGAAAGATGTCATTTGGAAGCAGTTATTATATTTCTGGATGTTGGATAAGAAGTGTTTAGAGTCATTTGTCATTCCAAAAATTAGTGAGTGTAATGGATCAGGTGGTGGTACCAATTGTGGCAACTTCACCTTACCGCCAGCACAACATAGTCCTGCAGATTCACCATTGTATTTTAAGGCTTTACAGTGCTGACAAATGATCGACATGTCTCCAATTTTTACAAATTTGTGGGCACTGTAATCTATTTCCGGATCATAAGAGAATGCTGCTCGCTCCAGGTTGACTGAAGCATTGCTTCTGCGAATTCGAGAAGTTTCATTTTCGCGTGTGATCGATTTGCAGCAACTTGTTCTCTAAACTCAAGCAAATCTGTCATTGCAATCTGGCTATCATTATTATCAGTCTCCATCTGCCCATCAGTGCGGTTATTACGCGAATTACGTTTTTGGCGTGTTATTTGACTTCTACGACCAATGTCAGGTCTATTTCTTCTCGGCATCGTGAACAGCTGGTATCAGATTTATATAGTATAGATACTACTGTATATAGGGTTTGTGATTCTCCTAAATCACACTAAAACACTATACTTTTTCAGTAACTCTGTATTCGAGTTAGTGATTCTCCTAAATCACACTAAAACACTACACTTCTTTAATAACTCTGTATTCTCACTATCTTTCACAATAACTTTGATTCGGCATTAAGCTTCAAACCATAGATAAAAGAAGAGTAATCAAACAGAGCATTAATCCTTAAGTTAACTAATCAACCAATATTACTTATATTATAGCTAACTTCATACATCAATGTTCGCACTGATGACCGTTGCATTCAAATTTAACTTATTACTAACATAAGCTTAAAAAATGTATAAAACCGAAAACTTAAAAAATAACTCAAACACATAGGAAAAAATGAATTTGAGAAAACATGATGCACATAGGAAAGTAATAAAAAGATTCAATAATAATCAAAGTAACACATAATCATAATTTTCCTCAAAGCTTTAATTTTTTTAGCTTGTTTCTTGTTCTAATTCTTAAAATATATTAAAAAATTCCATTAAATTAAATAAAATGTAAAAAACTTTAAAACAAATAATTAGTAAAAAATTCGTTGCTTGAAATTTATAACACTACATTTATGTAAAATGTATGTTACCAACTTAATATAATAGTATCTATAATATATTAAACTGTGCATTCATTCTAAATGTTAAACACTAAATATGAAGACAATATAAAGCTATAACAATGCATCTCTAGGTGATAAATAATACAAAAAACGATATATATTTCTCAATCTTTATTATAATAATATATATTAATTATATTTATAAATATTTTCGTTCAAAATATAATCAACTAATAAAAAATTTTATCAGCTATGTAAACATTAATCTATTGAAACATTAAAGAATTTTCAGAAACGTCAAAAAATGCATAGTACATTTGTTTTTACTGAATGTATTAGTACATTTGTTTTTACTGAATGTATATACAAATAAAGAAATTAGACATTAGTAGTAATTTATTGTTCAAAGAATTTTGTTTGAAATAATTTAGTAGTCGACAAATTTCTTCCTCAATGAAATTAGTATTTCTTCTGTAATATCGCATGACATAAATGTATATAAATTAATAAGCAATAAACAAATAACAAATATTGTTTAAATTCATCTTATTATTTTTCTCTATTAATTATATAATCAATAACCTTCTTGGAGTTGTAAATGATTATAATTTAGCTTATTATCAGTAAGTTGCAATTTAAAAATTATTTTCCGTGAAATGCTTTATGCTGAGAGTTCTCCGGCTTGTTATATAGCTATAGAAAATGGACATTTTTTCTTTCTCAATTTGCTTTCACATATTCACATTTTTAACATGTGTTCATATTGTAATAAATTTCAATATGTTTGTTTTGACTTTCTTTTTTTGCAATCGTGTATCCAAATTAGTGGCATCTTTGTTATCACCATGACTTGTAAATAGTATGTTCGGGAAGTAATTGGAAAAAGACCCGATCAATAACAGCATTAGTATCTGAACAAAATAAAGAAAATTCTGTATGTGGGATATGTTAAAATATTTCATTTTTTTTATTGTAAATTGGAATGCTGGAAAAACTTTTTTCTGTACACGACCTATTTGGATGATGAAATCATGTAATATAATGCAAGTTCGTACTGCTGATATTAAGCAATTTTCAAACAACTTTGTTTCCGAAGATCTGTGATTTCCGAAGATTACTATCTGTGTTATAATCCAATTTTCTTATTCATATTGCTGTCTATTATAACTTGAAATAAGTGATTAGACAGAAATGTCTATGGAGGCCCCATCAATGAATTTCAAATTTAGGATTTCAATTTGAATAATCTAAATGCTATAATAATATAATTCATAAAATGTTTTGGTAACAGATTTTTTACAATTGTAATGAAAAATTTGTATTGTAAATAGATTGTACTGTAAATATTTGTAATGATTACTTCCATATCTAATTAAACTGCACTTATGTTGATGTCACATGTCATAAAGCGATCTTCATAAGCAATTTTCTAACAACTTTGTTTCCGAAGATCTTGTACTTGTATGTACACATAATTGAGATTTTTATGAATATGATTTCTAAAATTACTATCTGTGCTATAATCCAATTTTCTTATTCATATCGCTGTCTATGGTGTCCCCTTCGATGAATTCCAAATTTATGATCTCAATTTGAATAATCTATATGCAATAATAATATAATTCAGAAAATGTTATGGTAACACATTATTCACATTAAACCAATAAGTACTTGCACAGCACAGCGTTTGAAACAAATTTATTTATTTATTTTTTCATAAGCAAGCCTTAATCAATCAATAATAATAGTATTATTTCAAGCTGTTGATAAAAGAATACAAATAGGCAGTGAGCAAACACTTGAGAATTAAATAAAAACCTCATATAAAATCAAAATAAGCATTCTTATTAGCATTTAAAAATATATAAATAATTAAATTTTAAAATTAATAGAATAACACATAATCTGTTCCAACTTGACTATCATTTATTTGACACATGAGTAGGCGATACTCGATACATCTGTCATTTGAATAATATTGTGCGGGAAGCCATTTTGAATCAAGTGCTGTTTACCAAAAATTTTCAAATTAAAAATGTAAAGTTTCTACGCAAATTTGAAATATTATCTCACCTTTTGGACAATCTCTGGATTGGCAGAAATTTTTCAAGACTAAGACTGGCCAAATCCATTCAGCCGTTTTCGAGTTTTATTCGGACATTTGAAAGACAGCTTCATTTTTAACTTCCCGAAGGAGAAGTTTATGTTTTCATCAAAAAATCCGATTCGCTAATTTTATGTTTTCTCGACGTTTCAAGCCATTCTGAATCGAATGAGACCAAATTTGGAAAAAGTATGTGTGTGTGTGTGTGTGTGTGTATGTGAACAGATTTTTTGCCGTAAATCGACGTTTTCTCGAAAACGGCTGGGTCGATTTTAAAAATTTAAAAGCCATTCGATGTATCTCGACGAGAACTATTGTTTGTCAGTTTTGTACGACGATCGGCCAAGCCGTTTTTTTATAAATGGCAGAAAAGTGAAAAATTTTTCGTCTACGTTTTAGCCCGCAATTCTGAATCGATTTTGAAAATTCAAAAACCGTTCGAAAGATATTGGTTGGGAATCGTGCTGATTAGTTTTTGGTAGAGATCGGCCGGGCCGTTTCCTTGTAATAAAGTTTTTAAAAAAAAAAATTCGACGATTTTTATGATTATTTTTTTGACGATAGATACCATAGTCTTCTAGATCATACTAAAATATTACGGCCCTACGACAACTGGTTCAGCTTTAAAAATTCGTCAAAGTTTGCAAAAATCAGTATGGTCTTTTTGGCATTTGTCAAAATTAGACTTTTGATCGACGTTTTCTCAAAAACGCCTGAACCGATTTTAGAAATTTAAAAGCCATTTGATGTATTTCGGTGAGGACTATCGTTTGTCAGTTTTGTGCAACGATCTGACAAGCCGTTTCTTTGTAATTCGAAAAAACTTTTCGTACACATTTAAGCTCATCCTACCGAACCGATTTTAAAAAATCAAAAACTGTTCGAAAGATATTAGTTGGGAATGATACTGATTAATTTTAGGTGAAAATCTACCGAGCCGTTTTCTTGTAATTAACTGTTGAAAAAAAGTGTTAAATTTTCGTCGACATTTAAGCTCATCCTACCGAACCGATTTTAAAAAATTAAAAACTGTTCGAAAGATATTAGTTGGGAATGATACTGATTAATTTTAGGTGAAAATCTACCGAGCCGTTTTCTTGTAATTAACTGTTGAAAAAAAGTGTTAAATTTTCGTCGACATTTAAGCTCATCCTACCGAACCGATTTTAAAATATCAAAAACTGTTCGAAAGATATTAGTTGGGAATGGTACTGATTAATTTTAGGTGAAAATCTACCGAGCCGTTTTCTTGTAATTAACTGTTGAAAAAAAATTTAAGCCGATTTTCATGGCACTTTTTTTGGCGATATACATCATGGTCTTATAGTAATTACTGTAATATTATGGCCTTACGACAAGTAGTTTAATTTTACAAATTCATCAAAGTTTGCTAAAATTATTATCGTTTTTTTCAAAGTAGGATTGATAAAGAATATTATTTACACATTTTTTTTTATTAAGTCGATTATTTACACATATCGGGAAGTTCATGTAACTTGCCTCAAGGCTAAATACCAAACCAACTAGTTATATATAAGATTATCGACTGGTTAGTTGTATCAATGTTAGTGCAAAATTCTGTGATGTGTACACATTTTTAGATATAAATACTGATGATGACATTAAATTGTATGTCGAAACGTTTGGAATAAAAGATTATTTTATAAGTCTTTGCCTTTTCTTTGTTTGATGTATCGCCCTCAAGAAATTACTCATATATTTCAACATCAAAATTAACTATTAAATCATATATATATATATATATATATATATATATATATATATATATATATATATATATATATAAGTATGTATGTATGTATATACTAGCTGTACCCTGCCTTGTTTCGCTGTGGATCTAAATCCAAACCACACCTTCCAAAGTATTTCCTTGAGCTTTATTTATTTTGATTGCAAATGCCAATCGAACAGGAAATTGCAATCTTCTAAACTGAAATGGTACAACGTTCGGAATTATGGGTATTCTAGAAATGAGAACATCTTCACCTTTGAAAGGCCCCGTTAAAGTCTTTGCTTTCAATATGTTTTTCATTAATTTCATAACTGCAAGTCGCAAGCCTTTGCAAAGTTTTGACTAATTAATATATCGACTAATTAATATATCTAAAAGGACAATTAGCATGATAAAGTTCCTGCAGCTGCAAAATAATCGACAGAGTGCATCCAATTCATCTCTATCATTACCAATAAAGTGCATTTGTAAGAACTTATGGTCACTACCTGGTAATGGGAGAAAAAAATCAGCTTTGTGATATATTTGCTCTTTAATTTTGAAGGTTGTCATGAATTGGTCAGTAACAAATTATATATAGTTATTTCTCTGTATCGTACTTATGGTACTCATCCACTAGGCAAGCAGGCAACCGATCAATTTATGACAAAATGACCAATAAATGTCGGATTGTAAAATTTTTCGGTATTCCCGGCAATCGAACAAAATTTCATTCATTTTTCTTGAACAAAAGTTTGTATATTTCGAACGTGTAATGAGATCAAATCGAGTTTTGTTGCAAAATTTAGTTTGTTTTCATTTTATTTAAACATTGAGTTTCTATATGAAAATTATATTACAGTCTTTTGATTCAACATTAATGTTGTACATTTGCAACAGATGAATTCGGAATGAATTTTGTCGCGAATAAACAGTTACAATAAACAAATTACTCACGTTTTGCATTATATTAGCACCTAATTTTAACCTGAAACATGTCGACTATATATAAGTCCGCAAATGTCGATTTGCAGAGAAATTAAACAACCCAATGACACAATTTTTTGAGGCGGAAATGAAAGATAGAAAACTTGAAAAACAAATTCAATTTTATAATTATTTTTTAAGGGCGAAAATAAAATACGAGTTATTTGATTTTCATTCATATAAATAGAATGTGGTAAACTTTATGTATGTAGGGTAGAGCGGGGCTAGTTGAGCATAGGGGCAAGTTGAGCAATCGAAATATCTCGGAAACTATTCACTGTCCGTTTTGGCATTATATGGCGGAAAGATAGAGGTTTGGGAGAAATAAACATCCCGCGATCGCTAGTTGCCGCTGGACAAATGAGTGAGGCTCACGGCCGTTTTGTTTCTTTTGAGACCAAAAAGTAAAAAAGTAATTCAACACGAGTTTTCGTCTGGTTCAGTCAAATGTTATTTATTTTAGTTGGGTAAATGTTATTCTTCCATATAATTATAGTACTTTTAATATGCACAGACATTCTGGGTATAATTCTCGCGTTTTTTTTTATAAACTCACTTTTATTTTGAAATTCCGAGTTGGGGTTAGTTGAGCATAGTTGCTAAACTTGTTCTGTCACTAAAACAATTACCATTAACTTCCAGAAATTAATTATTATTTTTAAGATTTAAGCTATCTTTGAGTAATAATATAAATAAATAATGATTTTAAACAAAAATACTAAATATAATGGTAAAATAATTCCTAAGATACGATATTGTTTTGTTGATTCTACTTTTCATTAATTATTCAAAGCAAATTACTATAAGTTTTGTTTTCTCTGTCAATAAAGACTATAAATACAGAACTGGTTATTAAAACCTTATTTTATTTCATCACTAATCGACATTGAACCTATGATTTCATTATACTTTCTTAGTGCTCAACTTGCCGCACCTATGGGGTACATTAAGCATACTTGCCTTTTTGCATTTAAACAGCTGTAGCTTTATAATTTTATTTATTACCAGAAAATAGTATTAACACTTTTGTTAAGCGATAAACAACAAATCCATTGAGTCGTACGGCAATTTATTGAGACTTTTCATTGAGGAGCTACATCCGTTTAAGTAAAAATTTGCTCAACTAGCCCCGCCCTACCCTAATAATAAATTTTTTGTAATATGTATAATAATTCTCATTAAATAATAATACATCACCTTGCTGTTCTTACTATATACATTTCAAGGATTTATTATATATAAAGACATTTGATTTTTAATTATTTAAAATATAAAAATATAAATTATTTTTAAACCATTGAATTTACTGATGGATTTTCATTTTGCAAACTAAGGTTTTAATATTTATTATAAATAAATAATGTTCATTTTACATTTAACGAATAATAATGTTTACCCATATAAGTTAGCATATTATTTGATAATACATCAAACTCACAATAATGAACGCTAAAAAGATATTTTAATTCAAACATGTACTCATTAGGCACAAAATCTATTGTTAATTTATATTTTGCATTTGAGTTGTTCTCATTTCAAATACTTTACTATATATTTATATTTAAAAATTTAAATATGAATGAACTCTACACATTGTATACAAATAAATATGAACACATATTTTGCATACAGCAATTTTTAAATATATATTTTTGTATTTCATGAAAAAAGGTATCGTTTTGCGTCATTTTATAACTACGGTCTCATAAAATTGGCAATATATCTAGGTAAAATCTGGTTGCTCCTATCTCCGCCAGAACCTCGGAAATCATTTTCGTCGCCTGGAATATAAAGTTTTATCATTTTACTACGGATCCGCATAAAAATCTTCAACTCGGGTGCTAACGATTCTTTTGTACTATTAATTTGTTCTCGATGTCTTGCGAAATCGAGAATATTGCTCATGACATCATTTTACATCTCTTTTTGTATCTGCCTCTTGCTCATTTTTTTGATTGCTTCGATCATAAATGTCCTAGTGGAAGAGTACCATAATGGTACTGTTTCTCTGTCGAACGTGTGCCCGTTCAAAAAAACATCGTCTGCCTTTGTGATTTATGGTCATAGCATAAGATACACTTTTTGAAAATTGAAGTCTTCTAAAGGGTATAACAAATTCAGAAAGAAATAATATATAGCATTCGCGGTAAAGGTACAATATCACCTTGGATTTTTCTGCCCAAAATAATTGCTTCAATAATGTTGCCTATAATTTTATAATTTCGTACCATATTTTAACTGGCTTTTAGTAATTTTAATATCTAAATTATATTATTCTCACTAATAATATACATTATTACTTAAGTTTATAATTGAAGTGAATTAATTTGTCAAATCCTGTTTACATGTGCCATTCAACCTACGATCAACAAAATTTTCGCAGTAAATGGAGAGGAAAAAAGCGTGTGCCATGCGTTTTTTTTACTGTGCTCCAATTTGCTTGATATTTTGGATATAGGCTCATCTTCATCTTAAGTTCAGAAGTGAAAACAATTTGCACTTCTTCACCACCCCCGGCATCAATTGGATTATAACTTTTTTAATTCTGATTTTATCATAAATTATAATATACTATTGTAAAGGTAATTAAATGACCTACAACTTTCTCTATCATAAATTTCACCGTAACTTTTTGTATTTTGAAACGGCGAAGGGTTAAATGGCTTGAAAGAAACTCGGTTGGACAGCCGCGCACTCTTTAAACAATCATAACCTTATCAATATTTGTGTAACAGAAAAATGATAAAAAGCAATAATTAGTCAGAAAAAGACCTTGAATTTTCATCTATATACCTTTATACGTATTTTTTCTTCTTTCAGAGATATAATAATGAGAAATCGGTTGTTTTTTTTGAATAGATTTTTTTTCATGGAATAATGAGTTTTTTGGAAATCGTTTGTACTAAAGTTGTGGTATTTTCTAGAATCCATCAAGATCTCTTAAACCAAGTTAATTCTAGAGGTAATACGATTATTTTTAATTTTGGTGGAGAACCATTTTTTATCATTTGGTGAAAAAAAAAATATAAACATATATATGCTAGCCAGAACGTATGGATTTTAAATAAATTTCTAAAAACTTTCATACTATTTTTATTGATGTAACGCCCCACTTTTAAACTCAAGTTAAATATACATATATGTGTGTGTGTGTGTGTGTGTGTTTAAAATATACATATCATTTTGAAACAGCTTGACAAAATTGTTTTTTTTAGGGAAATCTCTACTTTATACTAAAAGCGCACCAGTTCTTCGAATGATTATTAGCAATGATGATTTAGAAAATTATGGAACGACAGATGAAAGTAAAGAATTGAGAGAAGTTGTGTATATTTTGAAAAATCACGATCTGGTCACACTTGATGATAGAGATCAGCTTAGTAGACTAATTATCACATTCAGATTAGGAGATGGATATAAGGTAAATCACAGTTACTAGAATAATAAATTGTTTGTAAATTTCGCATGTGTGTAAATATTATTTAAAATTATATTTATTACAACTATTTAACCCTACTCTTATATTCAATATATTATGTCATTTTTTAAATGCTACTTTCGAATACAAACAGTATGAAGAAGAGTGTATTACATGTTTAACGCCGTATTAACTAATTAATGATTGAATAAGATTGAAGAATTGTAAACTAAGAAGAATTTGATAATTAACTAAGACTAACTAATGCTAACGATGGTTACGAACTCGTAATGTTAAGTACGATCAAATCACTGCGTTTGAAAATACACAAAACTCTAAATTGTTACTTTTTATTACCACCTCCTATCTTTTAAGTAATCTAATCATTTTCCGTCCCGCGTGCAGTGAATATTTTTGACTTAATATTAGTTCAGATTTTTAACTTCCCGTAGGGCAAGTCATAGTAATCGCAAAAAAAAATCGAAAATGAAAATTTTTATATACTTTTACGTTTCAAAGGTTTCTAAATATTTTGGCATACCTTAGAAAAAATGGATGTATGTGTGTGTGTATGTGTGTGTGTGTGTGCGTGTGTGTATGTGTGTGCGGATACAAATTTTTGTCAACGATTTCGGGAACACCAATCAACCGATTTGAATAATTCAAAAAACATTCGATTCGTATTGATAAGGAGACGTGTTGATTAGTTTTTGGCAAAGGCAGGTCTAGCCGTTCCGAAGATACGGGACAAAAAGTGCCAAAAATGGTAACTAAATTTTTAAGAGAACGGAGCGTCCGATTTTAATAATTCAAAAAACATTTTATTTGTATTATAAGATGAAGAATTGGTCAAATTTTCATGAAGGCAGGTTTAGCGGTTTCGGAGATCTAATAAAAAAAGTAAAAAAATGCCATTTGGCAGTCAAAAATGACGATTAAACATATGCTCATCAAATTATCAGATATTTTGTAGAGATTTTAACAATAAGTATAAATTTTGTTTTGCATTTCTATGGGATCCGTACCAATGTTTATTCGCTAGACGGCGACGCGTCGCTTACGCGCTTTGACGTTTTGCCTCTATGCAGTCAAAACAGTACGATTGCTTTGAAAAAAGTTCAAAATTTCCAAAATACGTCAAAATAAAGAAAACATTTAAAAAAAAAATCAAAAAAAAAGAAATTTTTTTCGAATTTATAGTTTCTCAAAAATCTAATTTTTTCGAAGAAATTTTTTTTCAAAAATGTTAATAGTTTTTAAAAAAATAATAATTTTTGGTACGGGTAGTTCCAGCAATTTGTCTTAAGGCACGATGCCATGCGCCCCACTAGTTTGATTTTACGAAAAGTTTAAATTTTACCTAAAAGCAATTTATTAACTTACCGTAGGGCAAGTTGTAGTAATCGCAAAAAAATCGAAAATGAAAATTTTTATATATCTTTACGTTTCGAAGGTTTCTTAATATTTTGGCTTATGTGTGTGTATGTGCCGATACAAATTTTCGTCGACAATTTCGGGAACATCGATCAACCGATTTGAATCATTTAAAAAACATTCGGTTCGTATTGATAAGGAGACGTGCTGATTAGTTTTTGGCAAAGGCAGGTTTAGCCGTTCCAAAGATACGGGGCAAAAACTGCCCAAAATGGTAACTCAGTTTTTATGAGAACGGAGTGGCCGATGTTAATAATTCAAAAAACATTTTACTTGTATTGACAAGATAAAGAACTGATCAAATTTTCATGATGGCAGGTCTAGCGGTTTCGGAGATCTAATGAAAAAAGTAAAAAAAAGCCATTTGGCGGTCAAAAATGATCATTAGACATATGCTCATCAAATTATCAGATATTTCATAGAGATTTTAACAATAAGTATTTACCAATGTATTTTTTCAAAAATAATATTTTTTTCAAGAAATAGTAATTTTTTGTCAAATTTATAGTTCCTCAAAAATCTATTTTTTTCGAAGTAAAATTCTTTAAAAAATGTTAATCGTTTTTATAAAAATAATAGTTTTTGGTATGGGAAGTTCCAGCAATTTGCCTTAAGGCATGATGCCATGCGCCCCACTAGTTTTTATCAACGGTTGTCCGTTCCATCTTTGTAAAATTTGTGGTTAATTTTCTTTTTTAACTTCCCTTAGGGTAAAAATTTTTATATGCCTTTACGTTTCAAAGGTTTCTGAATATTTTGGCATACCTTAGAAAAAAAATGGATGTATGTGTGTGTGTGCGGATACAAATTTTCATCGACGATTTCGAGAACACCGATCAACCAATTTCAATAATTCTTAAAACATTCGATTCGTATTGATAAGTAGACGTGCTGAGCAAAGGTTGCGTTTTTGTTCATATAGTTTGATTTTTAACTTTGTTATCTAACATAAGTCATAATTTGATAAACATTTCGTAAAATGTTTTATGATTTATTTATAAATAACCTTGGGTGTCCGGCGCTTGGGGACTTCACTCTACATTTGTCCAATAAACATTTTTGACCGCCAAATGACATTCTTCTAACTTATATTCATTGAGACTCCATAACCGCTGGACCTGCCTTACCAAAAATTTAATTAGTTCTACATCTTGTCAATATAAGTAAATGTAAAATGGATTATTAAAATTGGACGCTCCGTCCTCTTAAAAACTGAGTTACCGTTTTTGGCACTTTTTGCCTCGTATCTTCGGAACGGGTAGACCTGTCTTCGCCAAAAACTAATCAGAACATCTCCTTATCAATACGAATCGAATGTTTTTTGAATTATTCTAATGGGTTGATCGGTGTTCCCGAAATCGTCGACAAAAATTTGAATCCGCACACACACACACACATACAAACAAATACATCCAGTTTTTTTAAGGTATGCCAAAATATTCAGAAGCCTTTGAAACGTAAAGATGTATAAAAATTTTCATTTTCTATTTTTTGCGATTACTATAACTTACCCTACGGGAAGTTAAGAATTCTCTATAAGTTTTAGCTTCTAATATTAACTTTTAGATAGTGCGCAACTCATTTTTTCGATCTTCAAAAATTTTGAAAACGTTTTCCAGGTATGCTTTAGCAACAAATGATTTAAAAGTGACAATTCGTGTCATTCTTTATTGAAAATTCGACGCTCTGCTAAACAAGTTTTTATCATTTGTTTTGTAGAGCGTCAAATTTTCTTGATATGAGTTTCAGCCAGTCGTCGAAATAACAGATACAAATAAATACAAAATATTTATTTATAATATGTGTTTCGGATTGTGTGTCATCATTCAGCAATTCTTTTTTTACAGTATTTAAAAAATATTTACAATGTTTTTTGAAAAATAAACTTAATTTAATATTGAAAATAATTAAAAGGTATATATACCACACCAGGAATTTTTTTTAATAATAATTACATAAGAAAAACCATAAATTACATATTAAGTAAATATATATACTAACAATTTTAACTGAACGTGTTTTGTTTTTAATTTTAAAACTGTACTTTATGTAATGTAGTTTAATGCGTATGCGACTGCAACGCCAACGAGAACCACGTGACACACAGGAGAGAAGAAAATTGATTTCCAGGGATAGTTGAACCGTGAGGACAAAAATTTGGAAAATAAAACCTATCAAATAAACATGAAACAACAATACTCAACAATTTGGAAAATTATTTATTTTTTTGAAAAAAATTGATAAAATTATGACAAGAGTCATGTACAGGAGAAGGAGAATTTTGTTTATTAACGCAAAGTGGTTTTAAAAAAATAAATACAGATTCAGCAAATTTTCTGAGGTCAACATTCTTTTCTTTATGTAAAATAATAGGGTTTTTGGTATTGAAAGTTAATAAACAAAATTCTGCTTTTCTAGTAAATGACTCTTATCATAATATTATCAAGTTTTTCACAAAATAAATAATTTTCCAAATTGTTGACTATTGTTGTTTCATGTTTATTTGATAGGTTTTATTTTCCAAATTTTTGTCCTCACGGTTCAACTATCCCTAAAAATCAATTTTCTTCTTTTCTGTGTGTCACGTGGTTCTCGTTGGCGTTGCAGTCGCATACGCACAAAACTACATTACATAAAGTTCAGTTTTAAAATTAAAAACAAAACATGTTCAGTTAGCATTGTTTGTTTATATATTTATTTTACAAGTAATTTAGGGTTTTCTTATGTAATTATTATTAAAAAAAATTTTTTTCTGGTGTGGTATGTATATCTTTTAATTATTTTAAATATTAAATTGAGTTTATTTTTCAAAAAATCTTTATAAATATTTTTTCGATACTGTTAACAAAGAAATGCTGAATGATGACACACAATCCGCGTCGAAACGTATATTATGAATAAATATTTTGTATTTATTTGTTTCTTTTATTTTGACGACTGGCTGAAAATTTTATCTAGATATGTCTCAACGTCGAACAAAAAACCTAAATATTATATATATATATATATATATATATATATATATATATATATATAACAAATGTATTCTGAGTGGATATTAGATATTAATTTGGAAATATGAACAAACAACACTCTTTTTTGCACTAATTTATTAAATAATAATTTTCACAAACGTTTTGAGACTAGGTTTGTCTCATCATCAGTGTGTTATAATTTAAAATTTAAAATATGGAAATCTAAATTAGCATTTTGTGTTATCTATTACAAGTCGCTCGTTACACTGTATCTGTATTGTGTGTGACTGTGTATCGAGAGACTTGTAACAGATAACACAAAATGCTAATTTAGATTTCCATATTTTAAATTTTAAATTATAACACACTGATGATGAGACAAACCTAGTCTCGAAACATTTGTGAAAATTATTATTTAATAAATTAGCGCAAAAAAGAGTGTTGTTTGTTCATATTTCCAAATTAATATATATATATATATATATATATATATATATATATATATTATATATATATATATATATATATATATATATATATATATATATATATATATATATTAGGGCGGGTCGATTTGTATGGGTGAAGGAAGTCACATAGACTTATATGATTTTTGTATACTAGGGATCAAAATAAGATACTTTGCCGAAGATACCATATCTCTAAAATGAATTCTGATGTCTCGTGCATTCACCCAAAGATTGGGTCAAATCTAAAAAAAATCTTGTTTTGGCTCATTTAAAGCGCCTCAATAATGTCCAAATGTATGACCGACCCCAGTAACTTTGAAAGGCCGATCTTCCCATGCCCCAGATTCACCCCCTGGGACCTCGCTTTAGAGGTCACCCATTCAAAAGTTGCTTCATTTTGGGTACTTCAACATGACAAAAGTCTGCGATTTATTTTTATTATAAAATTTATTTAACCATAAGATATATAAGTAAAACTATGTAAAACTCGTAAACTATTGTTTGAAGTCTTTTTTAGTTTCAAGTCTGGCAAATTTTGTACGGTTCTCTAATATCGTCGCCGTATCAGCCTCTAACTAGCATAGAAGCGCAGAGACAAAATGCATTGGAAAAATTAAAACAAAGAAGGATTTTAATAAAAGAAATAAATGCGTAATTGCGTAATAATGAATTAATATTTGAAAAAAAAAAATGTTTGACGATGATTTTTTGCAATATTTGTATCGGTGACTTCTAATGGGAGTTCCCAGGGGGTGAACCATAGGCATGGGTGGATCGGCCTTCCAAAGCTAGTTGGGATTTGTTATACATTTCGACGCGATTGGAGCACTCTAAATGGATTAAAACGGAATTTTTCAAAATTAAATCTATTTCTTTGGGTCAATGTACGGGACATTAGAATTTATTTTAGAGGTTGAACCTTCAATATGAGGGTTCTTATTGAACTCTAGTATCCGAAAATTATATGCGCCCAAGCAACTTTTAAATCGACCCGCCCTAACATATTTATATATATATATATATATATATATATATATACTAGCAAACCCGACGAACTCCGTTTCGCCACCAGATGGTTTCGTGAGAAAGATGAAGAAATTTTTTGTTTGATTTATATTTGAAAAGGAAAAATTTGATTATATTATACAACAGTAATGAATTTATTACAATTACAAAAATGAAGTGTTTTTTAGTTGAACTTCTCTAAGTAAAAGAAATTGAATCCGCAAATTATCCGTTTCATTAAAGTGCTCTTTGGTAAACTACATTTTTTGTTTTTTGGTCTGACGTTAACACAAACAAAGCGGATGGTCTTACAACTCGTGAAAAGGCAACGTATAACTGCCCATGTAAAAACAATGATTTTTTAAATAATATATTTGAAATTTATCCCGCAAGCACTAAGCGATTGGCCTTGCGACTTGTTATTGCGAACTGGAAATTGCAATCGTTTGAAGTCAAACGGAAGACCAGTCAGAATTATTGGTATGTCACCAAATTGCCAGCAATTTTTGATTAAATGGTGAAATTCAGGGCGTGTACATCATTATTCTTTGCGGCAAGAATTGCTCGTTGACTTAACCAAGCATAATTCTGATAATTCTCACTAATGTTATTACTCGAATTTTTAATTACGGTGCGTGAAGTTCCAGCAATTTGCATTAGGGCACGATGCCATGCACCTCACTTTTCTTAGCCCTAAACCTTGCGGAGCCCGAGACCTTTCCAACGAATGCAAAATTATCGAAATCGGTTCGTGAGTTCTGGAGTTATTTCGTCAGGAAGGAAAACCTGACTTATTTATTTATATATATATAGAAGATAATCTATTTGAAATTATTTAAAACAGTTATTGATTATTTTTATTATTCGAATTTTTAATTACGGTGCGTGAAGTTCCAGCAATTTGCATTAGGGAACGATGCCATGCACCACTAATTTTCTTAGCTATAAACCTTGCGGAGCCCGAGACCTTTCCAACGTATGCAAAATTGTCGAGATCGGTTTGTGCGTTCTGTAGTTATTTCGTCAGGAAGGAAAACCCGACTTATTTTTATATACAGGGTCCGGCGCTCGAAGTGTAACCAACTTCAAACCGCTCGCGTAGCTGATGCACGGGTACCAATTGAAAGTAAGTCAGCTAAATGATAGTTTGGTGTATTGTTTATGAACACACGAAAGTATTTAGTCGACGGTGAACGCGAAAAAAAGAAATCAGTAATGGATTTCAAACGTAACAATGTGATTACATTATATTTAACTGGAAAATCAAAACCAGCGATTGTTCGAGGACTCAAACACCTTAAAGTGAATAAAGTTTTCGTTTATAGCACCATAACTCGTTACAATGAAACTGGTAGCATCGTAAAACGTCATGAAAGTGGTCACCAAAGACTGCAATGTCACATGAGATGGTCAAAAAAGTGAGAAAGCAACTCGAGCAAAATCCCCGACGAAGTGCCAATTAAATGGCAGAAGAACTTAACATATCTGACCGCAGCATCCGCCGCATACTAAAAAATTATCTCAAGGTCAAGCCTTATAAGATCCAAACGGCACATGATCTTAGGCCGAAGCAGTAGCAAGTGAGACTTCAGAGAGCTAAGGAGTTGCTTCGCCTGCCGAAAGTGATAAATTTCCGAACATTGTGTTTTTCGACGAGGAAATTTTCACAATTAAGCAATTCTTAAACTCTCAAAACGATAGGGTTTACTTGACTGAACGTTCAGACAAGAATTTGAGCCATCGATTGGCCACCAGGAGGCAACACCCGCCACAGATAATGGTTTGGGCCGCTGTACCCGCAGATGGGCGATCTCCAATAGTTTTCATCGAGCCTGGCGTCAAGGTAAATGTGCAATATTATCGGTAAAGTATTCTGAAGGTTGCTTTGAAGCCATGGGTAGACAAACATTTCGGTGGTAGACCATGGACGTTTCAACAGGACTCGGCACCGTCTCATAAAGCTCGAGTGAACCAAGAATGGCTGAAAAACAACTTTTCGAACTTCAAAACGTCCGCACAATGGATCTCGAATTCACTAGACGCAAATCATATGGATTATTCTCTTCGGGCCATTTCGGAGATCAAGGTCCGAACTAAGGGGTACATCAGTCTCAAGGCGCTAAAAAAAGCCGTTGTCCGCCAGTGGGCCAAAATACCTGCAAATCACGTTCGGCCAAATGCGATTTGTTTTTGGACCGTCTAAAGGCCATAGTCAAAGCAAAAAGTGGTCATGTCGGGAAAAAGTGAATTGTTCTTAAATTTTGTATTATTTTTACACATTCTGTACTTTGAATCGAGTGAAATTGATTTTCCAAACTGAATTTATGGCTCTTTCAATTGGTTACACTTCGAGTGCCGGACCCTGTATATAGAAGATATCAGCGTCCGCAGGCTAATTTTCTTCTAGATCCCCCTCCCTATTATTTTAACACTTTTAACAGTTTATCATTACAATTAACCCAAACGTTTCTGAATAAATTTAGCCAAAAAAACTTTCCACAATATCCCGCATAAAATGATAGGCATTTAACTTTATGCAATCACATTAGTATTTACATCCTTCAACTTTAAAATCGAAATCACGTTTCACTTGAATTTAACTTTATAAATAGTTGATTTCTCTTATTGGAGTGATTCTCCAACTATCAATACATTATTTATCATAATAATTAATATGTGTGTTTGAAAGTGTGCATATGTATGTCATTGAATGATATAAGCGAAATGGCTCATAGAATTGTAATGTATTCTAATTGTTATTGAAAATAAAATTGAAAAAAAATAAATTATTCATATAATATAAATTTAGTATCGTATAATGTTTTTTTAATCATATAATCAAAATTTCTATAGGTTATATTACGTTTTCGATTCCCTATGACGATGCTTTCATGGTCTCTCACAAGTGTAGAATTGGAGGATTCGAAAGGTTTGTATCTCGTCCTGCCAGTGGTTAGCGGAATTCCAACTGCTCCCATTGGATTCTCTTATAAATGCTCTAGCCCATTGGTGTTTAAGAATGGTACAACTACACTGAGCTTGTTCAATGTTCAGGTAAATAAATTTTCATGTTATACCCACCAAATATTTTTTTATTTTGTTTTTGTTTATTTTTGTGATCATATTAGTGATTTGAGATTTAATGTATAAAATAAACTAAGATTAGCGACTAGATATATTTTACGTATCTTTAGTACGCAATTGAAAATAAAGTTTAAATTATTACATAATAAACTTTCCGTAGGGTAAGTTATAGTAATCGCAAAAAAAACAAAAATAATTTTTTTTGTATATATTTACATTTTTGGTACTATAATTTTGGCATACCTTATAAAAATTGATGTATGTGTGTGTGTATGTATGTGCGGGTACAATTTTTTGTCGACGATTTTGACAAGACGGATCAACCATCCAACCAATTTGAATAGTTCAAAAAACTATTCGATTTCTATTAATGAGGAGATGTGCTGATTAGTTTTTGGCAAAGGTAGGTCTCACTGTTTCGAAGATATGGGGCAAAAAATGCCAAAAATAGTATTTCAGTTTTTGAAAGCATCCTATTTGAATAATTCACTAAACATTTTACTTGTATTGATGAAATGAACAAAATTGGGATAACAGGTATAGCCTTTTCGGGAATCTAATGAAAAAAGTAAAAGCATGCACATCATATTTTCAGATATTATATAAGGGTTCCGTACCAATGTTTACACATTACACTACGACGCTTCCACATAATAGATATCAAGGTCTTATAGAACATACTGAAAAATTACGGCCCTACGACAAGTAGTTTATTTTTTAAAATTCACAGATATTATAAATATGTTTGGAAGATATTAATTGGAAACCGCAATATCTATTATTTCAATTACTACTGATGGGGTGAAGACTGGTTCAGCCATTTTAGGCATACAATGCACAGAATACATAGATAAAAATTAAACATTTGAGAAAACACTCCTTTCGATTTGAATGATTTTTCAATATAAATTCAATGTGTAATGATGAAAGAAAGTGGTGATTAGTTTTCGGCAACGACAGGTCCAGCATTTTTGGAGATGCTCCATTTTTTTAAAACTATTTGATTTACAAATTTTTTCTGCATGTCGAAAAAAAATTGGATTTTAATTTCAATTCCAGCTAAAATACTAAAGCTCATTTATATACTTCATATAAATAATTTTAACTTTGCAATTCAGTTTATATAATTCTTGGAAATATGAGACCCTTTATTCTAACTCCGCTTTTTTAAGCTTGTTCATTTACTTTTCAGGTAAACATAATTAAACACTGTCGTCAATCATACGCATTTATATTTAAAATATGAACATTTATAAAATACAAACCAAGGAAGTTAAATTTATAATTTATAATAATATATTTACGGTACGATTATTTCCTGCAATTTGCCTTAAAGCACAATGTTATGCACCACTAGTTGAATTTATTTTCGTACCAATTTCCTTAACTGTTTATTTTATTAGTTCTAGTGCTTTTGTACTAGAAATTTTTGATCTCATGGATGAACTTAAGTTTTTTTAAAAAAATATTTTATTTTGATTAAGACTGTTGTTTTTTATTATATACATTTGATATCTATTTTTCATTATGCGCGATTGAAATACAAACTAGTTCGTATTGGAATTTTGCCATGAGGTAAGTTACATGAACTTCCCGATATGTGTAAATAATCGACTTAATCAATAAATAATAAATTAATTTATGAGTGATTAAAATTATTTAGTGTGGATTTATTATAAATCATTGAAAACGAACGATTGAGTTAACTCGAAGTATTTTCTAAAAGCAAATTTTCAAAAATCAATAATTTTTATTATTGAACCAGTTTCCGTAGGACTTTCATGGTTTAATATGCTCATTAAAACCAAGAACTCTATTATTATACCAAGTAAATCGTCTAATTTTAATTTTAACGAACGTCAATAAAACTACTTATTTTCTCTAAATTTGATGAATTTTTAAAATTAAACTACTTGTCGTAAGGCCGTCGTAATATTTCAGTAAGATTAAGAAGACCATGATATCTATTGTCATGAAAAGTTCCATAAAAATCGGCTTTAATTTTATGTTTTAACAGTTAATTACAAGAAAACGGTTTGGTAGATTTTCACCTAAAATTGATCAGCACGATTCCCAACTAATATTTTTCGAACAGTTTTTGATTTTTTAAAATCGATTCGGTAGTATGAGCTTAATTGCGGATGAAAAGAACACTTTTTCGCAAATTACAAAGAAACGGCAGATTGTCGCACAGAACTGACCAACGATAGTCCTTATTGAGATATATCTAATGGCTTTTGAATTTCTGAAATCGGTTCAGGCGTTTTTGAGAAAATTTTAGTTTTGACAAACGCCAAAAAAACGATTCAATTTTTGCAAACTTTGACGAATTTTTAAAGTTAAACTATTGTCGTACGGCCGTAATATTTTAGTATGATCTATAAGACTACGGTATCTACCGTCAAAACAAAATTCATGCAAATTGTCGATTTTTTTTAACACTTTATTGCAAGAAAACGGCCCAGCCGATCTTCACCACAATTTTAGCCGTTTTTGAGAAAACGTCCATTTACGGCAAAAAATCTGTCCACATATACACACATACTTCTTCCAAATTTGGTCTCATTCGATTCAGAATGGCTTGAAACGTCGAGAAAACATAAAATTAGCGAATCAGATTTTTTTATGAAAACACTAGCAAACCCGACGAACTCCGTTTCGCCACAAGATGGTTTCGTGCGAAAGATGAAGAAATTTTTTGTTTGTTTTATATTTGAAAAGGAAAAATTTGATTTTATTACACAACTGTAATGAATTTATTTCGATTACAAAAATGAAGTGTTTTTTAGTTGAACTTCTCTAAGTAAATGAAAGTGAATCCGCAAATTATCCGTTTCATTGAAGTGCTCTTTGGTAAACCACATTTTTCGTTTTTTGGTCTGACGTTAACCCAAAGAAAGCGGATGGTTTTCCAACTCGTGAACAGGCAACGCATAACTGCCCATGTGAAAAACAATGATTTTATAAATAATCTATTTGAAATTTATCCCGCAAACACTAAGCGATTGGCCTTGCGAATTGTTATTGAGGCGAACTGGAAATTGCAATCGTTTGAAGTGAAACGGAAGACCAGTCGGAATCATTGGTATGTCACCAAATCGCCAGCAATTTTTTATTGAATGGTGAAATTCAGTGCGTGTACATCATTATTCTTTGCGGCCAGAATTGCTCGTTGACTTAACCAAGCATAATTCTGATAATTCTCACTAATGTGATTACTCGAATTTTTAATTACGGTGCGTGAAGTTCCAGTAGCTTGCATTAAGGCACGATGTCATATACAACTAATTTTCTTAGCTATAAACCTTGCGGAGCCCGAGACCTTTCCAACGAATGCAAAATTGTCGAAATCGGTTTGTGCGTTCTGGAGTTATTTCGTCAGAAGGAAAACCCAACTTATTTTTATAAATATGGAAGATGAACGTCTCCTTCTGAAAGTTAATAAAGCCTTAATATTTGATGGTTTTACCACAAACTGTTATTCTTTAAAAATTATTTAGATTTATTATAACAAGCTGAATTATTATGAACTTTTCGTAATTATTTTTCCGTTTGTAACGTTTGGAAATTTTACTATTTTATTTCTGATGCTGTTAACGTGATATTTTTAGTACAATTATTACAACCAACTAAGGATGTTTGTGGACAATGAGAACATGCATTTCATTAATATCTTCATTTATTGAAGTTTAAAGAAGTTTCCAAAAAACGTAGCGCATGATTCGTTCTAATTTCTATACGTCGCGACAGTTTTTTGAAATTCCACGGAAAGAAATATCATATAATTCAAAAGAGTGGAGAACACTTTCTAAACAACCCATAGTAAATCCTGAGAAGAAAACACTGTCTTATCCTTGCAGAGATCTATTCTCAACGCTTCAATACGATATACAAACTGAGTATATACAATTTATAGACTTTGGGGAGAAGTCCCGTAACGCCGGACAGCACCTAATGACTGACACTCTATTTAGCACGTATTATTTAAGCGAATTGAATCTTTTCATACCAAAATACAAGTAAAAGAGGCGCGGGGGGCACACAGATGCAGGATCACGTGCCAAGACCCACCTGTGACGTACACGGCCACAGCGGGAGCAATCCTTTGCTGTTTTAGACGCAAAATCACAGCGTCACCTAAATATCAATGAAAGTAATTCTAGTATATTTATGCATTTACAATTGAGTGGCATTCAATGATAAAAGTAGTACTTGATTGTTATCCGTAAAATGGTAAAATATTATTAGCTATTTTAAACAGCTTTAGTAGGTATCACCAAATAAACGAACATGTCTGTCCCTCAGCACCGGACACTAATTGTCCCTTAGCGCCGGACAGTAAATATATTGGTATTTCTTGTGAGCATTGACGTAATTTATTTTATGTATATGATTTTGTTCTGTATGAATGCTAACGGTTTAAATACCCCCATTTTTCGTATTTCCTATTCATAGAATGAAAATATAAGGATTATGAGCTCCAGCTGAGAGCATCGGTGTGGCCCAGCCAAAAGGGTGGATAAATAGTGAATTATAGCAGTATCTAAGAATATTCGTCAAACACACATGTGCAGACACTAGTGTGGAGATAGCTACCTATGTGTTCAATATGGTTATTTTGAAATATCCGGTACTAGGTGCCACTTTGTAAAATCATATTTCTTGTTACCAAAGTTTGATTGATAGTATTAATTATTTGTTAGCAAAATTGCGGTTTTGTTAATTTAGTTTGATTTATAACTTTGTTATCTAACAAAAATCATAATTTAATAAACATTTCGTAAAATATTTTTTGATTTATTTATAAATAAAATATAAATCTTCAGAATCGCTAGCCCCGCCTTTGCCAAAAACTAATCAGCGCGTCTCCTCATCAATACGAATCGAATGTTTCTAAAATTATTGAAATCGGTTGATCCATGTTCCCGAAATCGTCGACGAAAATTTATATCCCCACACACACGTAAACACAAACACACACTCATAAATACATCAATTTTTTCTAAGGTATGCCAAAATGTTCAGAAGATTTTGAAACGTGAATACATATAAAAAAAAATATTTTCGTTTTTTTTGCGATTACTATAACATACCATACGGGAAGTTAATAATACATAAAAATATAAAGATATTTAGAAATAGAAATTAATTTTTTCTGAATTGATGAATTTTCAAATCTCGGTGTTCGTAGTTTCTAATGTTCAGAAAAATTAGCGAATTTTAAAAAAATTCAAATTGTTAATGTGATCTTTTTTATTTTAATTTTTATGTACATATATGAATTTTGATTGTGATATAATTTAAAAAAAATGAATTATATTATTAAATAAAATAATGTAAAATAAGTATGCTTGGACCAAATTCGAAAACACTGCATCTAGTATGTGAAGTGTTTAATATCTGAGTTATTAAAATATTATTAAAACAAATGTAACACTTTTTGTAAGATTGCTAAAAAACTTTAGCGCTTTCATGCATTGGAAAGGATTCCAAGAATTTGTAATAACTACAGTAAAATGAATAAATAGTATTTCAATTTTTGAGAAATGCACATTGTCTTGCTCAACTTGTAATAGTCAATTGAAAACAAAAAAACATCATTGTCAAAATCATATAAAATATTTTGAATTTAATATAAGTATTTTCTAATCATAAAATTCTTGAATATTGTTGTAAACATTGCTTAAATAAGTGAACTAAGCATTTAATTATGAATTCGGAAAATACGTGTTCATGCTGTAGTATTGCAGTTGCCTTAGACAAGATGGTGACATGTATTTCGTGCAAAACTAAGTTCAAGTATTCATGCGTGAACTTGAGCATGGCTGATGTTCGAGCAATATCATCAAAAAAGGAATAATGTGGAGTTGCAATGCATGTGCTAATCTCGGTAATGACCTTAATGATATCAATAGTATGTTAATGCAGCTACAACGAGAAATAGCTGCACTAAAAGATCATAGTTCTTGCAACAATAATATTCTGGATGATGATCAATTTGAAGCATTAGTTCAAGAGACTTCTGAACGCAATAAACGTTCATATAATATCATAATATATAACGCCAAAGAGCCTCTTAATGACGTAAACAGTTACGATAAAAGTGTTGATACAAATATGGTTAACAATATATTTGAAGCTTCATTAGGAGTATCTTGTGTTCCGTCGAGCTTCGAACTATTTAGATTGGGTAAATATGATTTGAAAAGGACTAAGCCAAGACCGCTTAAAATTATCTTTAAGGATAATAACTTACCAAAGAAAATTTTGTTTAACTGCAAGAAAATTAAAGATAATGCCCACTTCAAGAATTTGATTATCACTGAGGATCGGACACCAAGGCAACAACTTTATTATCAAAGACTGAAAGCTCAGCTACTTGAACGCGAGAAAAAAGGTGAAGTTAATCTTAAAATTAAATACATTAATAGCGTTCCTCGAATTGTTTCTTTAAACTAATTTCGCCCACAGATAGTAATGTCTTTACATGTTACTATCAAAATGTTCGTGGACTCAACACTAAAATTTCTGACTGCCTGCTCGCATCTAGTTATCTTGATTATGATTTTGTCGCCTTTTCTGAAACATGGCTTAGGAACGATGTTCACAACTCTGAATTCTTTTGCGACAGTTTCAATGTTTTCAGATGTGATAGAACTTATGGTATCAACAATAAATATCGCGGTGGTGGTGTACTTCTTGCAGTTAAAAAATATATTACTTGTGAACCTTTGAAATTGAACTTCATTTGTGAATCCCTTCCAATGATTGATATTGTTGGCTGCAAGTGTATCCTCAAGAATTCAAGCATATTAGTATTGACCGTTCACGTTCCACCTGATGTATCTACTGAGAATTTTGAAGCTTTTCTTGATCTACTAGAATCTTATGTTTCTGACAAAAATGTTTTAATTATTGGTGATTTCAATGTTCCACATTTCGATCAATTATCTCATAATCTTACTAATGCAAAATGTAACTTTATCTATAATTTTATTAACTTATCTGGTCTCAACGAATATAATTCTGTTATCAATATCAGTGGCAGATTGTTGGATTTAGTGTTTTGTTCTTACTTTTGCAACATAATTCATGATACCGAACCCCTTTTACCTGAGAACAATTATCATCCTGCTCTTTATATTTCTGTTTCCCTTACATCTTCTTTTTCCACACCCAATACTTTGCAATTTAATAAAAATAACTATCATTACAATTTCCACAAAGCGGATTATTCTAATCTTTACAAGAAAATTTTAAATACATCGTGGAGTTCTTTGTATACATGTTCTGACATTAATGATGCATGTGATCTTTTTTACGCTACAATTTATAGCTTATTAAATAATAAATAAATAAATAAATAAATATTAATAAATAAATAAATAAATAAATAAATAAATAAATAAATTATTAGATAAATTTGTTCCTAAAACAAAGAAATTTGCTTCCAATAAATTTAAGCCTTGGTTTAATTCTGATATTATTAGGAACCTCCGTATGAAGAAATACTATCATAATAAATACAAGTTAACCAATATCACTTTCTATTATGAAAATTTTAAATTGTACAGGAAATTAATAAAAACACTTATGTAAGATGCGTATAATTCATATATTATTGACGTTGAAAATTCTCTATCGCTCAATCCAAAATATTTCTGGTCTTTTTTGCGTAATAAAACTGCTTCTAATATTATTCCTAATAGATTGTGCTATCTAGACAAATATTATGATTCTCCTGATGCTATTGTAGATGCATTTAATTCTTACTTTATTAGTGTTTATCAGCCTAAACTTGACATACCCATTTTATTTGATCATAATGATAGAATCATGATTGATATAGGTGAAATTGATTCTAGTACTGTGCAACTTGCAATAGCAAGTTTTAAGAACTCCAAAATATTTGGTTTCGATGGTATTCAATCTTTCTTTATACGTGATTGCTCATCTACTCTATCTGATCCACTTGCATTTTTATTTAATCTATCATTGCGTACAAACACTTTTCCAAATTGTTGGAAAATTGCACGATTAGTTCCAACTTTTAAACAAGGTGTTACATCAAACATTACTAATTACAGGCCGATATCTTTATTATCAAACTTTGCTAAGATATTTGAAAAAATTATTTATAGAGAACTAATTCCTTCTGTTAGAACTTTAATTTCTATTAATCAACATGGATTCATGCCTGCCCGTTCTACGATAACAAATTTAATTTGTATTAAACAATATATAGCTGAGAATCTTGACATCAATGGACAAGTTGACGTTATTTACACTGATTTCAGTAAAGCTTTTGACAAAATTGATCATAACATTCTTTTTACTAAATTATCTAAGATTGGTCTTAATTTTTCACTTATTCACTTTTTTAAAAGTTATCTTCATAATCTTAAACAGTTTGTCTATCTTAATGGATTCTTGAGCAACATTGAAAATATTAGTTCAGGTGTTCCTCAGGGATCCATTCTTGGTCCACTACTATTTATTATTTTTATTAATGACATTTCTGATATTATTAGCTGTCCACATTTATTATTTGCAGATGATCTGAAATTATATCTCAAAATAAATTCTATTGATGACTGCTTATTATTACAGTCTCAACTTGACCTTTTCCACTCTTGGTGTATCTATAACAAATTACATCTAAATATATCAAAGTGCAAGATTCTTAGTTTTACACATAAGCGCGTTCCAATACTTTTTGATTATAAAATTTCTAACACCAGCATTGATAGATGTAATAAAATTTTCAATTTAGGTGTTCTATTTGATTCTGGTTTGTTTTTCACAGATCATGTAACTGATATTTGTAATAGAGCACATCAATCTTTAGGTTTGATACTGAGAAATTGTAAACAATTTAAGTCTACCAATGCACTTCTTTGCATGTACTATTCTATTGTACGTTCAAAATTAGAATACGGTTCGATTATTTGGTATCCTCATCATATCAACAACTCTGATGCAATAGAGAAGGTTCAGCGAAAATTTCTGAAATACCTTTTTTATAAAACATATAAAATTTACCCTGAACGTGGCTTTGACCACAACACTTTACTAAAAGAATTTGGTATTACTTCCCTTGCCTCACGTCGATTTATCTGTACAATTATGTTCTTATTTAAGCTTTGCAATAATTCTATAGACTGTCCTCTTATTCTCAATCAACTATCCTTTACTGTTCCAAGGCTATCTTTGCGTTCACAATTATTTTTCAATTATCCTACCCCTAAATCTAATTCTCTCTTAAATTCGCCAATTTTACTTATGTCCTCTAACTTTAACTTAATTAATAATGAAATAGATATTCCCAACACTTCACCTAATCAAATAATCTCCATCTGCATAAATTAACCTTTTTATTTTCTTTTCAAATATCTCATTATTTTCTTATTCTGTTTTTAAATAATATTGTTACATTCTGCATTATAAGTAATTTTATGTTAAGCATTTTGTGTTATTAACTATATATTGTAATTTTGTATAAATTTTAATTGTTATTCATTATATAAAATAATTGTATTTTTGAGTCTTCTTGGAGAAATCTGTGGGCTATATATTTAAATAAATAAATAAATAAATAAATAAATAAATTACCATCGAGTATGAATTTTTCTTATTAAGTTAAATTCATTAATTATATTTATCAACAGTTTTTAAAATTAATTTTACTGATACTATTTTTGCAGCAATATTTCTAAACACAAAATTTTGCTTTCATATTATAATTTAATTTATGTTGACTAACACTTAAAACTATTTACTAAATTTTATAATTTTATTTGAGTAGTTATAAATAGATATTTTATTAGATTTTATTTTACAGTTTTTAGAGATCTACTCTTTTAAAAACAACTTATTATATCGTATTTTTTATAGGCTCAGCCTGCTTTGAAGGGTCGAAACCGCTTTGGGGACGCATACAATTGTGTCGGATTTACTACTATCCCGATATGGAGTGGAATACTCGTCAGTTCGCTGCTTTTAGGAGGACTGACGATTGCAATACTCGTAATCATGGATATACGCACTCCAAACAAATTTGAAAATTCCAAAACCAAACTGACCATCACAAATTATGATTAATCAGTCCCCTATTCGCTAAATTCTGTATAAATCGCGTTGTTTCGAATGTTTCTTAGTGATTGTAAGAATTGTCAAATATACTACTTTTATTCTGAAAACAAATTATTTTTTATAAACATAATTTCAGTTCGTCTCGTCAATTATTAATGTACTAGTTTTAAGTAGGTTTACCGATTAGCGCGTAAAAATATATGTTTTCAATTTTAATTTTTATTTGAATTTTAGTGTTTTATTATAGTTTTCACTTTGGTATTTTTTATCTTCATGGATATTTTGATTTCTTATATTTTTGAACTTACCTCTAATAACAATTATAAATATATAAGAAATATTAATTTTGTATTATTAACTTTCCGTAGAGTAAGTTATTGTAATCGCAAAATAATCGAAAATAACTAGTCATGACATCGTGCCTTAAGGCAAATTGCTGGAACCATGCGTATCGAAAATTACAATTTTGAAAAATATGATTGTTTTCTTAAATTTCTAAGTGTATTATTGTTAAATTATTTTAAAGCAAACGTTCTGCGTATTTGTTTTAGAGAGACTATGGGAAAAACATTGTTACGGAATCCATAGACATGTAAACAAAATTCAAACTTAATATTGAAATTTCTATAAAATATTAGATAATTTGGTATTTGTACACCAAATGAGTTGTCTAGTAAATGAGTGATTCTTTTTTACCGCCAAGTTGTATTTTTTTTACTTTTTTTATTGTGTCTCGCATCCAGATGGAGCTTGCCATGATTGAAATGCTGTTTTCGTTAAATCCAACTTAATCTAGCAGAAGCGAATCGTGGCGCAATATTGTACTTTATATGGGCTTTATTAGTGCAGTAAACGTAGCGTTTTAGGTCTGAATTTTTCTACTGTGCTCCGAATTGAATGAAATTTTGGAATTAGATTCATCCTACCCTCAAGTTCAAAAGTGGAAACAATTCGGGTTGCGCCATCAACCCCCGGGGGGATGACACCTCTTCTCACTTGTGTAATTACATTTTTTTTCAAAATAACGTCAAAAATCGATAGAAGAACTAATTATAAGAAAAAAGTGTCTTTTATTGTTTTTCAAAAAAAACTAATACTTTTCAAGTTACTGGCCACTAAAGACTCATATATTTTTGGCGCTTTTCTTCGTTTTTTTACGAATATTTCCTAAAATATACATTTTAACGAAAATTATGTAATGAACAAAATAATGTCAATAAAATCTTAATAAATCGGTATTACATAAAGTGTTCTAGGAAAAATATTAAGCAAGATTTGAAAGAGCAAAGTCGTTTTTTATTTTGTTCAAGATTTAATTGTTGTATTTAAAGCTATCTAGTATCGAGGTTGTACATTTTATGCATTTCGGTGAAATTGGGTTTTATAGTGCTCAACATAAACTTTAAAATGAGTGCTGGTACAAGTTTTTTGCATGTGAAATGATTGAGCTATCATGCAAATAAAAGCATATACGAAGTTTTTTTTCTTTTAAATCATATGGTTTAATGAGCGCCATTTCCACCAGAATTAAAGTAATTCACATTCCATCTAGAAATCACTTCATTATAGACATCTTGCTGGATTCTAGCAGATTTACTACTTTAGTACAAACTATTTTCAGAAAACTCACAATTTTATAAAAACTTTTTTTTCCAATTTTTTTAAAAATCGAAATTATTTTCATTATATCTCAAAAGAATAAAAGATACGTATAAAAGCAATTGATAAAAATGAAAGGAATCTTTCTGGTTCTCTTCCGTTGTTTTTTATTATTTTTTTTTTCACACGAAAATTGACAGAGTTATGAATGTTTAAAGACTGCGCGGACGCGCAAATTGGAAAAAAAGTTTTTATAAAATCGTGAGTTTTCTGAAAATAGTTTGTACTAAAGTAGTGAATCCGCTAGAATCCATCAAGATGTCTATAATGAAGTGAATTCTAGATGGAATGTGAATTACTTTAATTCTGGTGGAAATGGCGCTCATTAAACCATATGATTTAAAAGAAAAAAACTTCGTATATGCTTGAAAAAATGAATGTTGGTCGGTTTATCTTAATATAACATTTACAGATTATATTGAATTTATATAAAATTTATATCCAAATATTAATTTCGATCGATCAAATGACTGAGCTTCATGTTTTTTGTGCTCATTAATTATTTTAAGTTAATTTTTTTTTCGTGACCCATATAAATACCATGTATTTTCCAAGTACGATAATACTAAAGAAACGAATCTTGGTCGCCCACAAAACGGTTCCCATATGCCTACATTTCAAACTTATATTGAATTTATAAAAAAAATGTATCAAACTATTAATTACGATCGAGCATATGACTTTCTAATCATGTTTTGGTGCTAATTAATTATTTCTTTTGACACAACCGAGTTTTTCATAAATTAATAAAATTACCATTAATTTAATAATTATTGCTCTACGATTAATTTGCTGAAGCATTAAACTAAAGTTTATGTGCCCCCATGATTGGGGGTATAGCGGCTTCTTCAGAGCCGAAACAGGAAACACACTATCAAATACATGTGGCCAAACATCCTAAGATGAATAATGATACTGAAGATATCGGGGCTA
>NW_020537646.1:52366542-52385761 GCF_003426905.1 Ctenocephalides felis
ATGTTATTTGTTGTCATATAATTGGTTTGATTTTTATATATTGTGGGAGATTGGCAGGTCGCGTCAATTTTAGTAAGCGAGGAAAAAATAATAATTGACGTGGAGTTTTGTTGGATCGTGTTTTTTTAGACAATGTAAAATTTTGTTCAGATTAATTTAACAAAATTTATAACCGCATTAAAGAATAAATATTTCATAATCGGTAATTTATTTGATTTCCGATAGTGGTGACCCCGACGTGATGACATTATGCCGCGTCAACACGTACATTTTAGCTGCCCCAAACTGCACATCCGGAATTTATACCAATGACTTGCAACTTTGGTTTGCCTTAGTGGAGAAGGCATTCGCGTCTTTCAATATCCACGATGAGAAGGAGAAATATGGATTATTGGTTACCAGATTGGATATTAGACATTCAACCGAGTGCGAGATTTGATAATCAATGAGCCTAAAGAGATGCCTTATTCTACATTAAAGGCTGCGTTAATTTCAAGATTAGGCACTCCGGAAAAGTCAAAGTTGCAGTTGTTTATGATGGATGTAGACCTGGTGATAGGACGCCATCTCAATACCTATGTCATTTGAGGACTTTAGTCGGAACTTCAATGATCGATAACGCAGTTAAAGCAATATGGTTATCCAGACTTCCAGTGGAAATTCCACAGTCCACAGTCAATACAAGAGGTAGGTGAACTAGCTGACCGCTTATTCATTAACCATTCACAGCAACGTGTAGCTGTGATTACAGATTCACAAACCTCTGAGAATGAAACAAAAAATTCTGATCTGCGTCAAATGCCTCGAGATATTGAAGCTGTTTCAAAGCGTTTGGATAAGATCCAAATGTATCAGAAGAAGAAAGTGTCTTTTAGAAGATGACAAGATAACTTATGTTGGTTTCATAGACGCTACGGAAGTCATGCGAGAAGGTGTATACCGCCATGTAATTTTAAGTCGGGAAACGATACGGGCGTTCACTAAAGGCGGCTAGTGACAAACGCCCAAATAACTCACGCCGCATTTTCATCACAGATAAGGAGACAAATGTGAGTTTTCTGATAGACACTGGATCCGATGTATGTGTGTACCCGCGCAGTTTAGTGAAATGTCCCCGTAAGAAATGTTCATTTGAGCTTTCAGCAGCAAATGGAACACCGATAGCTACATACGGTATGTTATCTTTAAAGTTAGATTTTGGACTTAGCAAAACCTTATCATTGAAATTCGTGATAGCAGAGGTGGTATTATTGGTGTAGATTTACTTGCTTATTTCAATCTCGCGATTGATGTTAAAAAGCGTATATTAGTTGAAACCCCTGCAGACTCAGCGGAACAACTTCAATCGGAAAGTAGAATAATACATTCCGTTAAAATGATGACAGCCACATTATACCCATATGATAAAATTTTAGAGGAATATCCAGACCTAACACGGCAGACTGCATTAGGGGTGTGCAAACTTGTTACTCAACATCATATTGAAACTACATCAGCACCACCTATAGCACATAAACCACGTCGCCTTGCACCAGATAAGTTAAAAGCTGTTAAATATGAGTTCGAAGCAATGATTAAAGCAGGGACAGCACGACCGTCCAAGAGCTGTTGGTCATCGCCTTTACATATGGTACGAAAAGGTTCTGGGTGGCGGCCTTGTGGAGACTATCGCAGGTTAAATGCGCGGACTCAACCGGATAGGCACCCAGTTTGCCATATCGATGATTTTGCGCAAGCATTATGTGGTAAGGTGATATTGATTTAGTGAAAGCTTACAATCAGATCCCTGTAGCTCAGGAAGACATTGCAAAAATTGCAATCACTACGCCTTTCGGGCTATTCGAATTTCCGTTTATGACGTTTGGCTTACGCAATGCAGCGCAAACTTTTCAGCGGTTCATGGATTAAATTTTGCGAGGTTTGGATTTCTGTTATGCATACATAGATGATATATTGGTTGCTTCGGAATCGCACGAACAGCATATGCAACATTTACATAGTGTATTCAAGAAGTTGCAAGAATTCGGTGTTGTAGTCAATCCAGCAAAATGTGTCTTCGGACAACCAAAAGTAAAGTTTTTAGGATATGAAGTCTCAGCCAACGGAACTAAACCTCTAGCAGACAAGATACTAGCTATACAAAATTACGAAAGGCCTAAGACGGTACAACAGTTACGTCAATTTTTAGGTATGTTAAATTTTTACCGACGCTTCATTCCGAAAGCCGCAGAAGTACAAGTGCCGTTAACCAACAAGTTGTGTGGTAATGTGAAGAAGAATGCTGTATTGAATTGGGATTCAAATATGGAGAAAGCGTTTGAAAAGTGTAAAAAAAGTTTAGCAAAAGCAACGTTATTGATGCACCCGCGTTTAAACGCTTCTCTAGCTATAGCTTGTGATGCTTCCGACCACACTATAGGAGCGGCGTTGCAGCAACAAATTTATGGTGAATGGGGCCCATAGCTTTTTACTCGAGAAAATTGAATGCAACAGAAAGAAAATATTCGACTTACGACAGAGAACTTCTTGCAATTTACGACGCCGTAAAATTTTTTAGACATATGGTAGAGGGAAGAGAATTTGTGATATATACTGATCATAAACCTATCACTTACGCGTTTAAAAAGAAAGATAGCCAGTGTACGCCAAGACAGTTTTGCTACTTTGATTTTGTTAGTCAATTTTCGACTGACATCAGACATATATCGGGTCAAGATAACGTGGTAGCAGATGCTTTATCCCGTATAGAGATAGTTAACAAATGTGATCTAGATTTTAAGGCGATTGCAGATGAACAACATAAGGATATAGACGTGGCACAACTGTTATTACATTCTGACCATTCTCTTAAATTAAAAAGAATTTTTATAGAAGAATTGGGAACATCGCTATTGTGCGATGTATCTCAACCAATCATTCGGCCGGCGATACCAAAAAGATTTCGCCGTGCTATATTCAATAGCCTAAATGGTTTGTCGCATCCTGGAGCAAATGCTACAATCAGATTGATAACGCAACATTATGTATGGCCTTCCATTAAAGAGGATTGTCGACAATGGGCTCGCAGCTGCCTAGATTGTCAGCGCTCAAAAATTAGTCGATACATTGTCTCAAGACCTGGAGTATTTCCATTGTCAGGAGCACGATTCGAACATGTACACGTCGACATCGTGATTATGCCGTTATCAGATGGATATCGTTATTGTCTAGCATGCGTAGATCGTTTTTCTCGTTGGCCTGAAGCAATCCCTATAGAAAATCGTAATTAATATTTGCTCAAAGTCAAATTGGACCTTTGTGTCTGCTCTACATATATACTTTTTATTAAATTTACTTTAATTCATCGAATGTTACTTGAAACTTTTTAAAAAGCAGGTCAAAGAAAAAATACTTAATTCATTTCTCATGTATCCTCGCAGAAATTTAAAAATTTTGTATAAGCTCAGTAGTTTTTTTTACGATTATACACAAAATCCAGAATCCAAAAAGAATCTGAAAATCTTGAAACGTAATCAATAAGTCGAAAGAACAGAAAAGACTTGGATTGGATTATACCATGTTTTATATAGAAAGTGTATAAAACTTCCAGTTTGATTGTATTGACAAAATATAGACAAACTAATGGGGTTTATTGTTTTTATATATATATATATATATATATATATATATATATATGTAATATTTTTGCAGCCCAATCATCGAAATAAAAAAAGATTAAACAACAAAATTATTTATTTCATTAAACGTTTCGACACTTAATGTGTGTCATCATTCAGTAATCAAACCAGGAAAAACAACAGAAAAAATTCTTCGATTAATGGTGGTTGTGATTGGTACGACTTGGAGCAGCAAAACCTGAAATCTTGGGATGATTTCAAAAATCATTTCAAGAGAGCTTTCATTCTAAGTGGAGAGAACTTAGGAACGAAATGGGATGAGAAAGTGGAAACAGCTGATGAAAAAATCAGAGGGTGCCAATGCGTATTATTATTCCAAAAGAAAGTTGTACCAGGCGTTAAACATGAGTTTGGAAGAAACAACACAGCAAGTACTTAGAGGACTGCTGAATAAGCAGCTATTTGTGATTTTAACTGCAGAGAAGCACGCCGACTGTTCCGAACTAGGTGCATGTATTTTAAAACATGAAACATCCGGATGAAAAAGGACTCCAGCAGACTGCAGACGTCCCCAACATAACAGTCATAAGCCAGTCAGATTGGACGATTATTTACTTGGGGACGAATGTTAGCGATTTTGAATATTCGCGCCAGAGCCTATCGAAATATTTTAGTGTATGCTGCATTGTATCTAATGTCAGGCGAACGCAATGTTTGTGAATAAAGACATGTTCTTACTTTGCTAAACTTTGAGGTGAAAGCACTAAACTGGAAATAAAGAGAACTAGCGTAACACGAAAAGTTGTTGTTGTTATTATATATGTATTATATTAACGTGCAACTTTATTTCAGTTAGCCGAAGTTAAAGTATCAATATATTTGATGAATATAGTGTAAATGATAAAGTGAAGCGTCTATATAACGTTGTTTTGCTAAGTAAGGTATATTCTGAACATTCTCTAAAGAATCAAAAATATTAATACTTAAAGTGTATAAGGATATGTTGTTTGAATGCTAAATACAAAAATGTATTATGAAAACAATAAACCCCATTAGTGTGTCTATATTTTGTCAATACAATCAAACTGGAAGATTCATGGACCGATTCTGCCGCATAACAGAGAAATGTTACGGCATAGCTATGTTATGCTCCGACTTCCATACATTATGCGAATGAATCATACTGAATGCTGTCAAAATATCATGTATTTGCTGTTCATTCCGGCGTTTTATACATAAACTGCAACGTCACTCGTATGTTATCTAGTGGTATCAGAAACACACACTTATCTAACATCGTTTTTTTGACATTTGTGCAGCTTTTAGGTTATGTTTTGCATCAGAAAACCTGAGAAATTCGCCTGACTGAACACCAACCGCATAACTTTTGTCTACATTACTATGGAAAATTCTTCATAACATGACCTTATCATCAGAATCGGTCCCTCAATCAAAGTATTTTTTGTTCTTTCGACTTATTGATTACGTTTCTAGTTTTTCATATTTTTCTTGGATTCTGGATTTTGTGTAGAATTGTGAATAGAGAGAAGAGATAGAAAATAAATTAAGTATTTCTACTTTGACCTGCTTTTTTAAAAGTTTCCGATAACATTTGATGAAAAAAAGTAAAATTGATAAAAAGTATATTATATCTTATATGTAGCGCAGGGCGAGGCACAAAGGTCCCAATTTGACTTTGAGCAAATATAAACTATAATATGAAAACCAAACCAATTATATGACAACAAATAACACATTTCAAACGAACAATTATGTGACTGCGTTCAGTAAGAGTGCCAGGTACTTTATCATTGTAGAATAAAGCATCTTTCAAAAAATCGTTATCTAGACCTTTTTACCCTATAGGCGGAGTAACTTGGAACGGCCAGGTGGCAAACAGGTTTAATGTTATTTTAATTTTAAAGGTATTTTACTAACTAATTACATTTTTAATTAATGCTAAAAAGCTACCAACGGAAGAAAACACTTTTATTATGGATTTTCAAAGATTACCGTTTATATCCCGATAGTAAAGTCATGAGAATCAAGGCACATCTTTTTCCCTTCAGTCTTATATATTGTTGTTAAACAATGCTTTACTGGTTTTTGACACATCGGTGGTGGACCCTCTTAACCCCGGACCTTCATATATTACTATCTGTTCTTCGATAAATTGTGGAAAATTATAACTAGAAAAATGTTATTCGACAAAATGTCCCTTTGATCGATAACAAATTTAGGTTCTGAATCTAAATAACATAAATAAAAAATAATATAACCTAGAAAATGTTTTATAAATACCGAATAGTATATAATTATACTATATCTTTCAGAGCACAGTGTTTGAGAAAAATATTCATAACTAGCTGACCCGGTGAACTTCGTATCACATAAATAATCATTAATAAAAATTAATTAAATCTTGTATATGAAATAATTAACACATTTGGTTGGAATTAATGCGAAGCTTTCACATATACTATATTTTAATTATCAAAAATACCTTTTTTTATATTTCATATATAAAATATTTTATACATTTGCTTATGAATCGAATGTTTTAGACTCAATATAAAGCTTTTTTGTAGACAATATTTTTGGTCTTTTTTTGCGGTGCGTAAATGAATAAGGATGATGGTTTCCCGACGCGCGAACACGCAACGTATAATTGGCCGTGTGCGAAACATGGAAACTCTAAGTTGATACCGCAAACCTGCAGCGACTGTCCTTGCGATTTGTTGATGCTCATTGCAAAAGCGATGCGTATTGGAAATTGTAAACACCTGAAATCAAATCGTAAATCCGTTGGGATCATAGGAATTCACGGGAACAATACATCTTGTCCCTTGTATTTACCTTTAATTATTTTTGCCACAATTACATTATTCATTAGCTTTTTTATAACCAATCTTGTTCCATTGCATAGTATGGGCTGATTTAAATTACGTAGCATGATGACAACTGATCCTACTTTCAATTGTAAATTATGTGGTGGCAGCCCAGGCAATTCTAATGAATTTAGAAATTCTGTAGGATAGTTCAGTATGTCATCCTGATTTGTAGCGGTGTCTACAAATTTATAAGTAATGCATTCCCCTGGAAGTGAACTTTGTATTGTTGCATTGAGATCGTCGACATCTTTATTTTTTGCCGCCAATATTGCTCGTTCGCTCAGCCAATTGAGATCGTGAAATTGTTGGTTTATATCTGTAAATACGCATTGAATAAGCTCCTCCTTTGTGTTTGTGAAGCTACAAAAATCTGCGGGAAATATGATTAACCCCCATCAACTGCGACATTACCATTTCCAATATTTAGTAACTGCTTTGAAAACACTTTCGCTGTTTCATCTTGTTGCAAAACCACTCGCATGTTCGTTGTTAACTGCAGTTTCTTAACATGACGCCACAAATTTGATGATTTTAGGCTTGCGTTTAGTTCGTCAGCAACAGTTGATCGCGGTATAACTGGAAGAGTTTGGCGAAAATCACCTTTTTTTTTTTTTTTTTTGTTACAATTTATTTTTGTTAATCAAGACTTTAATGTCTTATTTACAAAATTGATATGAGCAAAAAAAAATACAAAAAAAACAAAAAATGCAATACATTGAACATAAAATGAAAAAAGTTAAATTAAAAATTAAATTAAAACAGTAATACAAAAATAATAACATAAATGAACGATGACGTGATGATGTATGCCGCGTACTACGTCAGGACGCGTGCAGACATTGGGCTAGGTATTTGGTAGATCGGAAGGCCATTTCTTGCTCAATCTTCTTATCGGTCTCTGAATCGCTTGAATTGTAGGATTTGTATGCTGGATTAATTTGTTGTTGAAAGATGAACTTCTAATCTTGATCATTTCGTTGACTGTTGAGATTTTCAAATCCTTATGTAGGCAAAAATTCGAAATATACCAAGGCGCATTAGTAAGGATACGCAGAATTTTATTCTGGCACATTTGAATGATGTTTATGTTAGATTTGCATGAGCAACCCCATAGTTCGATTCCATAAGTCCAAATGGGCACTATGATAGTTTTATACAAAAGTACCTTGTTATCGAGAGAGATTTCAGATTTCCTCCCAAAAAGCCAGTAAATATCTTTTATTTTCAGTTGGATTTGTTTCTTTTTATATTCAATGTGCGTTCTCCATGTCAATTTCGAATCAATGTGCATGCCTAAATATTTAACAGAATTGCATAGTGGAATTATTGAATTGTTCATGATGATGGGTGGACTGTTGTGATGTTTTAGAGAAACAATTATGTGCTGAGATTTTTCGATATTGATTTTGATATTCCAATCTAAAAACCATTTTTCGAGACTAGATAAATAATTTTGTAACTGACAAGTTGCTGTTCTAATATCGGAATTGCATGAAATAATTGCTATGTCATCGGCGTAAGTGCATATGGTTAGAAGATCATCTGTGGGCATATCGTTTGTGAAAAGAAGATAAAGTAGAGGGCTTAGCACACTACCCTGTGGTACTTCGCATTCTATATTTCTGATGCTCGAAGTCACATCTTTAATTTTGATTCTAAATTTTCTATTAAGCAAATATGAGCTTAAGATATTAAAGTAGTTTGGAAAAGTTGTTTTGATTTTATATAGGAGTCCTGAGTGCCAAACCTTATCAAAAGCCTGACTGACATCTAAGAATACGGCTACGCTGTGTTCCTTTCTATTCATGGCTTCAAGAATACGAGACACCGTTCTGTTGCATTGTTGAATTGTAGAGTGATTTTTTCTGAAGCCAAACTGATGGTGAGGAATCCAACTATCATTCGGATGATCTTCTGACAATCTCTGCAACAAAAGTCTCTCTAAAATTTTCGATAATATCGATAAAAGACTGATAGGACGGTATGAACTAGCAGTGTGATGGTTTTTGTTTGGTTTAGCGATCATAATAATTTCTGCAGTCTTCCACGCTGTGGGCCAATAATTGTATTGAAGTATGGCGTTGAAAATATTTGTTATATATAAAATACCTTTTGTAGGCAATTCTTTTAACATCTTTGGAGTAATTTTATCCATACCCGGCGAAGATCTATTTTTTATCCTTTTTATTTCTCATAAGACATCATTTGGTGAAAAATGTCCTAACGGTGTAGAATGTATGGGTTGATTTACGAAATTGTTAATTAAATTATTCTGGGAAATATTTCGAGCGCTAAAAATGCTACTTAGATGATCAGCAAACGCCTCCGCTTTTTCTTCGTTGCTTTTTGCCCAAATGAATCCGTTTTGGTTGGTTATTTTCAGAGGAGGGTTTTGTTGTAGGGGTTTACTTATGTTTCTGATTGGTTTCCATATGGAATTATCGTACCTATTTAGCTGCAATATATACGACCTGAATGTACAATTCTTCCATTCTTTCATTTTTTTCCTCAGCGTGTTATTGAGATGATTAAGCGATGTCTTATCCGTTGGTAGATGAGAATGTTGCCAGGTACGTCTTGCTCTTCGTTTCTGTGCAATTAGCTTCTTAATCTCTTGCGGAATTATTAGATTATCATTTCTTGGAATAATGTTCGGGGTGATCTGCTTGGTTGTTTCACGTACAATCTCAGAAAAATAATCTATATTATTTTCTATATCAATAACGCTTGTAGGCCTAGATTTTGGAAATAATTTTGAATCAAGTATGGATTTGAATTGAATCCAGTTAGAAAGATTGTTGTGTAGAATATGATTGTTGATAACTGGAGTAGGAAATGTGCTAAACGTCACAAGTATTGGAGAATGATCTGAAGAGAGATCGTAACTAGATTCAATATTGAGATTTGAAAGATCAATACCTTTCACAATAAAAAAATCTAAAAGGTCTGGAACTTTAGTAGGGTCAGAAGGCCAATAAGTTGGACTGCAAGTTGAAATAAAGGAGAGGTTATTTTGCCCTATGGCTGCATGAAGAATCTTTCCTTTGGCTGTAGTCAGTCTAGAACCCCAGGCAATATGTTTACAATTAAAGTCACCACCAATGATAAATTTATTACCTAATTGAGAGAAAAATGAAGAAAACTGAGCACAAGAAATTTTGAATCTTGGTGGACAATAAACAGCAGAAACACAAAAATTATATAAATTTGTTTCAACAGAAATTTGAGTTGCTTGTAGAAAATCATCAGAAATATTTGGTAGAACAAAATGTTTTATATTATTTTTGATTAATATAGCCGAACCGCCGCGAGCCCTGCCACTTGGGTGATTTGAATTATAAGTAGCGTAGTTATAAATTTTAAAGTAGTTTTTTTCAGTGAAGTGAGTTTCTGAGATTAATAAGATATCTATTAAGTTTAACTTTAAAAAACATTCTACTTCATTTTTGTGAGGTATTAAACCGTTGGCATTCCATTCAGCAATTTTAATTATTTTTGCCATTGCTTTTGTTGTTGACTAACGTGGATAACATATTTATTATTATGGTGTTCTGTTGCAAAAGCTGATTGAAGATATTTTTAAATTCTAAAATAAGTGTTGCTAGAGAATCAGAATCGGGATTTGAAGGTGAATGATTAGAAGCAGAGTAATTGTTTTTTGCAATGTCTGCATAGGATGAATTTTGAATTGTTGAATTTGAGGCCGGAGAAATGTTGTTTATTTTATTATTAGAATTAGAATTATTAGAATTTTTAAAATTTTGGTTATTTGGATTTGGATTTATGACTGATTCATTTACTGGAGATTTGTTTCTTTGTTCTTTAATTTTTTGGAAGTATGAGCAACCGCGATAATTAGCTGGATGAGCACCGTCGCAAAAATAACAACATGCCGGAGCATTCGGATCTTTGGTACAAGCTTTAGTATTATGATTATCACCGCATTTTAGGCAAGCAAATGGTCTATTGCAGTATTTTTTGGTGTGATTAAAGAGTTGACAGCGAGTGCATTGTATAATGTTGTTGGACTTTCTCGGTGGTTCGACGCGTATTATGCAGTTGAATAATTTATAAATGTTATAAATATTTTTGTTATTTCTATTTGGTTCCAGATCAACAAAAAACATATTAAGAGGTTCTTTTGTTATTCTATGTCTAATATTTAGGATATTACGTACGACATGACCCTGTTTTAATAGTTCTAATTTAATTGCATCTGTGCTTGTTGAAAAGAGTACATTTCTAAGAACAACCCTATAAGCCTTCTCTTCTTTTAATTGATATGTATGATATACGGCATTAGTTTCTTTTAGATGTCTGGATAAAGTTCGAAAATGGTCGACAGAATTACATAGAATTTTAAATGTATTGTTAGCTAAACTTCTCAGGAAATATTGATCGTGCGGAATTATTTCATTTAATTGATTAGACATATCATTAATATCGTCAACTCCGTAAATAAATATTGGAGGGGGCTTACTGACTGGAGCCGGTTTAACTGAGTTGTTATCATTAGCTGTGTCTATTGTTGAAAGGGCCGAAAATCTGTTTTGAATTTTGACATCTATTCCTAATGGTTCAAATGAAGTTTTTCTTTTTTTGAAATTGACTACTTGCCATGAATTAGGAAATTTCTTGACATCAGAATGTGGTTGAGAGAGGCTTGTAGATGCATTATTACTAGATGATATTACTTCCTGCATTGAGTCAGTAACTGATGAAGTTGAACGCAGCGAGATCTTTTCCGATGTAAACATATTAGTCCGACCTTCCTCGCGAGGTATCTTGCTGTATTTGCTGGATCCAATAACGGTCCTTCGTAGTTTTGGGATTTCTGATGGTTTACTGTCCGATTCCATATTCGCTTCTATATCTTGATTGAAATGTAAGACATTTTTTTGATTCCACAAATGCACATTAGAGTCTCGATTATGTATGGTTTTTTGTAAGCAATTATTTAATTATCTGTACACTTTTGTAAGCTTTTCATGCAATTTTAATAAACCGTAAAATTCAAACTGACATGCACTTGTTTTCAATGTTTTAATCGAAAATCACCTGACAACAAAATCATTGCTCCACCAAAAATATTTTGATTGTCACGCAAATCTTTCAGTGTTCTGTCCAGTGCTTCCAGTGACATCTTGTGAGCCATTGTACATTCGTCCAAGATAATCAATTTACATGTCTGAAGTATCTTGGCTATGGCGCTAGTTTTTCTGATGTTGCAAACTGGTGTTTCATTGATTTGCATATTATTAATGCTGAATGTGCAGTTCGTCCAACTTCTAACAATGTTGCTGCTATTCCTGATGATGCCAATGCTAGAGCGACGTTATTTTGCGATCTGATCTTTGCCAATAGCAATGATAACAGGAATGTTTTGCCAGTACCACCAGGAGCATCAAGAAAAAAAATCCCTCCGGATCCACTGTTCACTGCTTGTATCAAATCATCATATACAATCCTTTGATGATCATTCAACTTTGGAACAGTTGTGCGAACTATTTCAGTCAATGTTTTAATATCATACTGTTGCTCTCTTCTTAACTCATGGTTAAATGCATCTTCTACACAACGGTTTGGTGCTGTTAGGCCCAAACATGATAATATTTTATTCGCCATCAATAAACACATATCCTCTATCATGATCAAAGTTTTATTATAAATTTCTGCAGTAATTTGTAGTGCTGGATTGAATGTTTGACAACGCGCACTATGTAAAATATCCTCAGACATGTCATCTCTGTATTTGATCCACAAATCTTTCGGATTTGAGGAAAAACATGTTGAAATTATAATCGCAAACAATGTACGCACTTGATGCGGAGATGAGGATATTACGGCATCCTTGAGCGTATTATCCCAATGCGAATCGTCTTCGAGCAACTGCAACATGTGACATGCTTCACGGTAAGTCGCACAAAGATGTCCATCAACTGTTTTCAATTGTTGAAATGATGTCGGTCCAGGAACATTAACCAGCAATAACCTAAGGTAGTAACATTCATCATTATTTGGATGTACTGTATAAATGCGCCCTATAGCATCTGTAGCAAATATATTTGGATATCCTTCAACCGGTGTTCCTTTTTTACGACGTTGAAACGACTTCGATGATGCGTTCCATGTGTAATAGCGCGGCATATCAGCATACATCAAAGTACGGGCGAAATCATCTCTTTGACAAATTGAAAAGAAACTTGTTAATGTTGCTGGAGGTGGATGCGCCGCTCTATCAACAGCATTAACAGGGTTAAAATATACTCTTTGTCCATTTTCTAAATGGACTGCCAAATGGACTTCAGAAGGGTGTCTTTCATGTATTGGGAAAGAAAAAATTCTCCAAATTGCTTCATTGCTACTTACGTAGCGACCCATCTGATACTCAGAAACTTCATCATTTGTTTTAGCAACAGCGAACATGGCCTGTTTTATATATTTTTATTGATTTGACAGAGTTACAAAATTCTACATTGATGTGTGCTTGAAAAGTTTTGGATAATATCGGGGAGTACGGCACAATCCATCGGTTGTCAACATATAAATCTCGTCCTTTTACCTTCACAACTACATATTGCCCACCATCCGCAACTGATTGCCTTCGATACAGCGGATAACCGTCATTTCCAGTAATGGTTTCAGCAGTTAGATTTCTCGGGTATCGTTTAGAGCACTTGCCGTCAATCATACAGGTCGAGCTATCGTTGAAAACTCCGCAAGGTCCATGTATTATATGTTTAGTAATTATTGCATGCAAATTTGGATCAACATTTTTATTAGGAATCTCTGCTGATATGACTGAATCAATATCTTCTGGCCTCATTTTGTCAATTAACCAGACTAAGATGTGCGCATGTGGAAGACCACGCTTTTGCCACTCAACTGAGTACATCCAGCAACGTACTTGGCCATATACATGATGCTTTATTATGAAATTCAACAAATATTTCAATTTTTGTTTAAAAACTCTGGCAGTAATATCATGTCTATCTCCTGGTGTTTGGTCGTGTATCAATTCTTTCTTAATTTCTATCCATTTCGGGTTACATGTGAATGTAATGAATAGATCAGGGCGACCATATTTTCTAACATTTCTAACAATGACATACATTGCATCTTGTGCGTAATCGTGCATGTGGCGCGGGCTTCCAATGTAGGTAGCCGGCAAAATTGTCATTTTACCCACATTGTTTGCATTACCATCGGCAATAATAGCATCACGAAGATGGATGTATTCTTCAGATCGAAGGTGCTGTTGGTTTAAGCGTATGTATGTTAATCGCTCAGTCTCAATTTTGACGTACATGTCAACAGCGAACTGTTGAAAAAGTCGTTGACACATCAAAATGTGGTTTATTTCACCATCACGGATCATCAGCCTGTATGAATAAAAATTCATAGCGCTAACTTTTTTATTGGTTTCAGCACCTAAAATCACAAATAATAATATAGATATTGAGTTAAAAAATATTATTTAATTATGTTTATAATTGCCTGTTATTGGATTAACCATTTTGACACTAAAGTGATACCCATCTTCTCCCTGCCAGAAGATTAACGGATATTGTAAAGCATCATAAGACCTATGAGTTTCGGACACGCGCCTTAATTCATTGTTTCGGCGGTGAAGCACAATATCTCTTGATTGCATATATTCTCCAACAACGACTATAGCCACTTCATCAATTGTAGGTGAATTAAATCTTCCTGCATGCTCACCAGCAGGTGTTTTGTCAGCTCTTATTACAATATTATGGCTGTCTGATGGCATTCGATCAAGTGCCACTTTGAATAAATTTACTAAACAATTGTTGCGATGAAGAAACGTTTGCAGTTGTTGGACAACGGATCGCTTTACTGATGGATTATGAGTACAACGCGTATTAACTTCAGCGTCCTGATTGCCTAGGAAATAAATTTGTAGGAATTGATGATCTACATCTGGTAATGGCAGCAGTGCCCCCAATAGGTGATGAATTTGTCCTTGCACCTTGTAATTTTTTATGACATTTACAATTTATTTTTTATACAAATACAAATTAACATGAGAAACATTATGATATATTACCTTGAACGTCGGCATGAAATTGTTCTGTACTATATGCGGTGCTCCGAAAGATGTCATTTGGAAGCAGTTATTATATTTCTGGATGTTGGATAAGAAGTGTTTAGAGTCATTTGTCATTCCAAAAATTAGTGAGTGTAATGGATCAGGTGGTGGTACCAATTGTGGCAACTTCACCTTACCGCCAGCACAACATAGTCCTGCAGATTCACCATTGTATTTTAAGGCTTTACAGTGCTGACAAATGATCGACATGTCTCCAATTTTTACAAATTTGTGGGCACTGTAATCTATTTCCGGATCATAAGAGAATGCTGCTCGCTCCAGGTTGACTGAAGCATTGCTTCTGCGAATTCGAGAAGTTTCATTTTCGCGTGTGATCGATTTGCAGCAACTTGTTCTCTAAACTCAAGCAAATCTGTCATTGCAATCTGGCTATCATTATTATCAGTCTCCATCTGCCCATCAGTGCGGTTATTACGCGAATTACGTTTTTGGCGTGTTATTTGACTTCTACGACCAATGTCAGGTCTATTTCTTCTCGGCATCGTGAACAGCTGGTATCAGATTTATATAGTATAGATACTACTGTATATAGGGTTTGTGATTCTCCTAAATCACACTAAAACACTATACTTTTTCAGTAACTCTGTATTCGAGTTAGTGATTCTCCTAAATCACACTAAAACACTACACTTCTTTAATAACTCTGTATTCTCACTATCTTTCACAATAACTTTGATTCGGCATTAAGCTTCAAACCATAGATAAAAGAAGAGTAATCAAACAGAGCATTAATCCTTAAGTTAACTAATCAACCAATATTACTTATATTATAGCTAACTTCATACATCAATGTTCGCACTGATGACCGTTGCATTCAAATTTAACTTATTACTAACATAAGCTTAAAAAATGTATAAAACCGAAAACTTAAAAAATAACTCAAACACATAGGAAAAAATGAATTTGAGAAAACATGATGCACATAGGAAAGTAATAAAAAGATTCAATAATAATCAAAGTAACACATAATCATAATTTTCCTCAAAGCTTTAATTTTTTTAGCTTGTTTCTTGTTCTAATTCTTAAAATATATTAAAAAATTCCATTAAATTAAATAAAATGTAAAAAACTTTAAAACAAATAATTAGTAAAAATTCGTTGCTTGAAATTTATAACACTACATTTATGTAAAATGTATGTTACCAACTTAATATAATAGTATCTATAATATATTAAACTGTGCATTCATTCTAAATATTAACACTAAATATGAAGACAATATAAAGCTATAACAATGCATCTCTAGGTGATAAATAATACAAAAAACGATATATATTTCTCAATCTTTATTATAATAATATATATTAATTATATTTATAAATATTTTCGTTCAAAATATAATCAACTAATAAAAAATTTTATCAGCTATGTAAACATTAATCTATTGAAACATTAAAGAATTTTCAGAAACGTCAAAAAATGCATAGTACATTTTTTTTTACTGAATGTATTAGTACATTTGTTTTTACTGAATGTATATACAAATAAAGAAATTAGACATTAGTAGTAATTTATTGTTCAAAGAATTTTGTTTGAAATAATTTAGTAGTCGACAAATTTCTTCCTCAATGAAATTAGTATTTCTTCTGTAATATCGCATGACATAAATGTATATAAATTAATAAGCAATAAACAAATAACAAATATTGTTTAAATTCATCTTATTATTTTTCTCTATTAATTATATAATCAATAACCTTCTTGGAGTTGTAAATGATTATAATTTAGCTTATTATCAGTAAGTTGCAATTTAAAAATTATTTTCCGTGAAATGCTTTATGCTGAGAGTTCTCCGGCTTGTTATATAGCTATAGAAAATGGACATTTTTTCTTTCTCAATTTGCTTTCACATATTCACATTTTTAACATGTGTTCATATTGTAATAAATTTCAATATGTTTGTTTTGACTTTCTTTTTTTGCAATCGTGTATCCAAATTAGTGGCATCTTTGTTATCACCATGACTTGTAAATAGTATGTTCGGGAAGTAATTGGAAAAAGACCCGATCAATAACAGCATTAGTATCTGAACAAAATAAAGAAAATTCTGTATGTGGGATATGTTAAAATATTTCATTTTTTTTATTGTAAATTGGAATGCTGGAAAAACTTTTTTCTGTACACGACCTATTTGGATGATGAAATCATGTAATATAATGCAAGTTCGTACTGCTGATATTAAGCAATTTTCAAACAACTTTGTTTCCGAAGATCTGTGATTTCCGAAGATTACTATCTGTGTTATAATCCAATTTTCTTATTCATATTGCTGTCTATTATAACTTGAAATAAGTGATTAGACAGAAATGTCTATGGAGGCCCCATCAATGAATTTCAAATTTAGGATTTCAATTTGAATAATCTAAATGCTATAATAATATAATTCATAAAATGTTTTGGTAACAGATTTTTTACAATTGTAATGAAAAATTTGTATTGTAAATAGATTGTACTGTAAATATTTGTAATGATTACTTCCATATCTAATTAAACTGCACTTATGTTGATGTCACATGTCATAAAGCGATCTTCATAAGCAATTTTCTAACAACTTTGTTTCCGAAGATCTTGTACTTGTATGTACACATAATTGAGATTTTTATGAATATGATTTCTAAAATTACTATCTGTGCTATAATCCAATTTTCTTATTCATATCGCTGTCTATGGTGTCCCCTTCGATGAATTCCAAATTTATGATCTCAATTTGAATAATCTATATGCAATAATAATATAATTCAGAAAATGTTATGGTAACACATTATTCACATTAAACCAATAAGTACTTGCACAGCACAGCGTTTGAAACAAATTTATTTATTTATTTTTTCATAAGCAAGCCTTAATCAATCAATAATAATAGTATTATTTCAAGCTGTTGATAAAAGAATACAAATAGGCAGTGAGCAAACACTCAAAACAATAAAAACCTCATATAAAATCAAAATAAGCATTCTTATTAGCATTTAAAAATATATAAATAATTAAATTTTAAAATTAATAGAATAACACATAATCTGTTCCAACTTGACAATCATTTATTTGACACATGAGTAGGCGATACTCGATACATCTGTCATTTGAATAATATTGTGCGGGAAGCCATTTTGAATCAAGTGCTGTTTACCAAAAATTTTCAAATTAAAAATGTAAAGTTTCTACGCAAATTTGAAATATTATCTCACCTTTTGGACAATCTCTGGATTGGCAGAAATTTTTCAAGACTAAGACTGGCCAAATCCATTCAGCCGTTTTCGAGTTTTATTCGGACATTTGAAAGACAGCTTCATTTTTAACTTCCCGAAGGAGAAGTTTATGTTTTCATCAAAAAATCCGATTCGCTAATTTTATGTTTTCTCGACGTTTCAAGCCATTCTGAATCGAATGAGACCAAATTTGGAAAAAGTATGTGTGTGTGTTGTGTGTATGTGAACAGATTTTTTGCCGTAAATCGACGTTTTCTCGAAAACGGCTGGGTAGATTTTAAAAATTTAAAAGCCATTCGATGTATCTCGACGAGAACTATTGTTTGTCAGTTTTGTACGACGATCGGCCAAGCCGTTTTTTTATAAATGGCAGAAAAGTGAAAAATTTTTCGTCTACGTTTTAGCCCGCAATTCTGAATCGATTTTGAAAATTCAAAAACCGTTCGAAAGATATTGGTTGGGAATCGTGCTGATTAGTTTTTGGTAGAGATCGGCCGGGCCGTTTCCTTGTAATAAAGTTTTAAAAAAAAAAAATTCGACGATTTTTATGATTATTTTTTTGACGATAGATACCATAGTCTTCTAGATCATACTAAAATATTACGGCCCTACGACAACTGGTTCAGCTTTAAAAATTCGTCAAAGTTTGCAAAAATCAGTATGGTCTTTTTGGCATTTGTCAAAATTAGACTTTTGATCGACGTTTTCTCAAAAACGCCTGAACCGATTTTAGAAATTTAAAAGCCATTTGATGTATTTCGGTGAGGACTATCGTTTGTCAGTTTTGTGCAACGATCTGACAAGCCGTTTCTTTGTAATTCGAAAAAACTTTTCGTACACATTTAAGCTCATCCTACCGAACCGATTTTAAAAAATCAAAAAACTGTTCGAAAGATATTAGTTGGGAATGATACTGATTAATTTTAGGTGAAAATCTACCGAGCCGTTTTCTTGTAATTAACTGTTGAAAAAAAGTGTTAAATTTTCGTCGACATTTAAGCTCATCCTACCGAACCGATTTTAAAAAAATTAAAAACTGTTCGAAAGATATTAGTTGGGAATGATACTGATTAATTTTAGGTGAAAATCTACCGAGCCATTTTCTTGTAATTAAACTGTTGAAAAAAAGTTTAAATTTTCGTCGACATTTAAGCTCATCCTACCGAACGACCGATTTTAATAATCTCAAAACTGTTCGAAAGATATTAGTTGTGGGAATGGTACTGATTAATTTTAGGTGAAAATCTACCGAGCCGTTTTCTTGTAATTAACTGTTGAAAAAAAAATTTAAGCCGATTTTCATGGCACTTTTTTTTGCGATATCATCATGGTCTTATAGTAAATTACTGTAATATTATGGCCTTACGACAA
>NW_020537646.1:52385861-52461748 GCF_003426905.1 Ctenocephalides felis
GCACGATGCCCTAATTGCCTTAAGACAGAATTCCACTTACAGCTAGTTATTGTTTTGAATATAAATACTTCAACCGCACATTAATCATCAGTGTCATGCGGTGTTATACCGTTATACGAACTATCGAAATTCGACACACGCACACGCGTCTTCGTTGGCACAAGAAACTTCTCGAAGCGTTGTTCCAGAAATTTGTTAAATCTTTAAGTAACTAGCTGTAAGTGGAATTTTGTCTTAAGGCAATTAAGGCATCGTGCCTTGAGGCAAATTGCTGGAACTTCCCGTACCAAAAATTATTATTTTTTAAAAACGATTAACATTTTTGAAAAAATTTTACTTCGAAAAAATAAGATTTTTTAGAAATTTTAAATTGGACAAAAAATTACTTTTTTTGAAAATAATTTTTTTTTTAAAAAAAATTTTTAAAACTTTTTTTTATAAAATTTTTTTTTGGAAAAATGTTATCTTCATTTTGATATATTTTGGAAGATCTGAACTTTTTTTCAAAGCAATCGTACTGCTTTAACTGCATAGAGACAAAATAAAAGCGCGTAAGCGCCGCGTCGCTGTCTAACAGAAAAACAATGGTACGGAACCCATAGGAATGTAAACAAAACTTATACTTATTGTAAAAATCTCAATAAAATATCTGATAATTTGATATGCATATGTCTAATGTCTAATGATTATTGTTGACCGCCAAATGTTATTTTTTTTTAGTTTTTTTTACTAGATCTCCGAAACCGCTAGTCCTATCTTCATGAAAATTTGATCAAATCTTCATCTTGTTAATACAAGTAAAATGTTTTTTGAACTATACAAATCGAATGCTCCGTTCTCTTAAAAACTAAGTTACCGTTTTTGGCCCTTTTTGCCCCATATCTTCGGAACGGTTAGAATGTTTTTTGAATTATTCAAATTGCTTTATCCGTGTTCCCGAAATCGTCGACGAAAATTTGTATCCGACCACACACACATGCACGCACACACACACACATACCCACACACATACATCAATTTTCTCCAAGGTATGCCAACATATTCAGAAACCTCTGAAACGTGAAGATATATAAAAATTTTCATTTTCGATTTTTTGCGATTACTTACCCTATGGAAAGTTAATTATAAATAAATCAATTATGATCTCCAGAACATTAACAATCGTCATTTCATTTCGAATCAAATTCCAAAAAAAAATAGTTGCCAAATTTACACAAAATTGAAAAAGTGCTCCCGCATAGTCACAGTCTAAACGCATTTGCAAATAATTCTGTGCGACATTTTCACTTATACTGTGCTCAGTTTGGCGGCATTTTCACATTTTTCAATAATTTTCACAAAATTGGAAAAGTGCTCCAGTACACAAACAGTCTAAACGCACTTGCGTAAACATTTCTACCAGAGTGGCGCTTAGACTGTGCTTAGCTTTGGTGATTTTTTGAATTTTTAGTCCAAAATTACAAAAAATTTTTTTGAAAAAAAATTAGAAACAAAAATTTTTTTTTTCCAAAATCAATTGTTTTGTTGAAAAAAGCAGAAAGTTCTTTGAATCATTTAAATCGGACGCTTAGTTCTCTCAAAAACAGCCATTTTTTTAAATTTAGCTCTGTAACTCCAAAACCTCTGGGCCTACCTTTGCCAAAAACTAATCAGCACATCTCCCTATCAATAGGAATCGAATGTTTTTTAAACCATTCAAATCGGTTGATCCGTTCTCTCAAAAATTCGCTTTCTATTTTTTGCACTCTTTGCTCCATATCTCCGTAACGGCTGGACCTGCCTTTGCCAAAAACTAATCAGCACATCTCGCCATCAATAGGAATCGAATGTTTTTTAAACCATTCAAATCGGTTGATCCGTGCGCCCAAAAACGTGGACGAAAAAACGCGGACATACAAAACACACACACACACACACACACACATCCATTTTTTCTGAGGTATGCCAAAATGTTCAGAAACCTTCAAAACGTCGAGAAATGTAAAAATTTTTGATTTCGATTTTTGGACGATTACTATAACTTACCCTACGGGAAGTTAATAAACAATAATAATAGTGAGTGTGTAAACTGCGATAAAATTAATAAAAGTTAATGTGTAAATAAAATATTATTTTGTGAAATTAAAAACAAAACTTGGTGTGTGAAATTGTAGTGAATAATAGAATCAATGGCGTATAATATGAAATAATAATTTGTTATAACCTCACTAACATGGAAAATCAAGTGAACAGACAAGTGAACTCTTAATATCTCAAATGATTAGTACTTATACACAAACAAACATTAATTATAGCACGAAAAGTTATATCATAATATTAAATATATTTTTAATATTTTATATCCTATAATCATATTTTTTTTTTAATTTCAATAATTATTACAACTGCTAAATTATTAACATCTAGTAATATTGATAAATAATAACATAAATTTAAATAAATAAAAGTGCAAAGGATAAAAATTACATGAAAATAATATCCGTAATATGATTTAATATAAAATATAAGCAAATAATAATAAAAATAAAATTAATAAATAATATAAATAAAATTTCTGAATAATAAAATAATACTAGAAAAATAATAAAATATAACAAAATAACAATAATAGAAATAGTAAGATAATAATAATTGTGTGCCAAGTAATTTGGGTGTTCGTCTATTCTTTTTTTGTAGTTGTTTGTTTTTTGTTGAATTTCTTCATTTACTGTCATCATGTTGCTGTCCTGGTGAATCAACCAGTTGGGTTGATTCACCAGGACAGCAACATATGATCTTGTTCTGCACTCGCTGAATAATCTGTAGATTGGTTTTTTTGGCGGTGCCCCATAGTTGAATCCCATAAGACCACACTGGTTTAAAAATACATTTATAAATAATTAGTTTGTTATTCGTCGACAGTTCGGAACGTTTATTCAGTAGCCAGTAATGTTTTTTGAATAGTTCATCAATCTGCTGTTTTTTCTTGTTAATGTGAACTCTCCAGTTCAATTTTGTGTCCAAGTGTATTCCGAGATATTTTACGCTATCTTTTACTGGGATTTATAACGAAGAATTATAGAAGGATCTTTTTTAACTATTTATAGCAATAAATCAATAAATAAACGGAATGAAATATGAAATAATAATTTGTTATAACCTCACTAACGTGGAAAATCAAGTGAACAGACAAGTGAACTCTTAATATCTCAAATGATTAGTACTTATACACAGATAAACATTAATTATGGCACGAAAAGTTATATCATAATATTAAATATATTTTTAATATTTTATATCCTATAATCATGAAAAATAATATGTTGACTGTAATAAAATTAATTATGGCACAAAATGTTATATTATAGATACTAAATATATTTTAAATATTATATATCCTAAAATCATAAAAAATGATTTGAAAATTGTAATAAAATTGATAAAATTCAATATATTGATTTTTTTAAAAAAATGTATATATTTACTCAGAATACATAATTTTTTTTTATTAATGGTGTTTATTCAATATTAATTCAATAATTTTTAATATTTCAGAATATAGGGTCAATAAAGACAGGTCCAGCCGTTTCGGAGATACGGAGCAAAGAGTGTAGAAAATAGAAATCGACTTTTTGAGAGAACGGAGTATCCGATTTGAATGATCTAAAAAACATTCAATTAGTAATGATTGGGAAAAATGTTTATTAGTTTTTGGCAAAGGCAGGCCCAGCTATTTCAAAGATACGGAGTTAAATATGTTAGAAATGGCAGTTTTTGAGAGAACTAAGCGTCCGATTTAAATGATTCAAAGAACTTTCTTCTTGTCTTCACAAAATAATTGATTTTGAAAAAAAAAATTTGTTTCAACTTTTTTTTTTTTAAAAAAAATTTTTTTTGTATATCGAAAATAATTCAGATTTTATTTTTAATTCTGACTATAGTTCTAATATACTTTAAACAAGTAATTTCAACTTTGCAATTCAGTTTATATAATTTTTATAAATATTAGACAATGTTACAATATTAATAATAATCTATTTGAAAACATTCAGAATTTCATTCCTCGAACATTTCGTTACGGTACGGAAAGTTCCAGCAATTTGCCTTAAGGCACGATGCCATACACCCCACTAGTTTTATTTTTAGTTTTATTTAGATTATAGTCGATGGATTTAAAATGACTTTTTGAAAGAAATTCTTGTTTTTTAACTTCCCGTAGGGTAAGTTATTGTAATGGGCCAAAAATCGAAATTGAAATTTCTTACATTTCTCGACGTTTTGAAGGTTTCTGAACATTTTGATATACCTCAGAAAAAATGGATGCGTGTGTGTATATGTACCTATGTATGGACACAAATTTCCAGTCGCGTTTTCGGGCGAAATCGGATCAACCGATTTGAATGGCTCAAAATACATTCGATTTTTATTGATAGGGAGATGTGCTGACTAGTTTTTGGCAAAGGCAAGTCTTGCCGTTACGGAGTTACGGAGCAAAGAGTGCAAAAAATACAAATTGTGTTTTTGAGAGAACGGAGTATCGGATTTAAATGATCTAAAAATACGAGGGTCATGTAAAAAGTAAGGTTTCCACATTTTTTTCTGGGTTTGGGCATTTTTTATTGCAATAAATATGTATACAATCGGAAAGCTTGTATTTCAAACTATTTTTTACATAGTCACCAGATCTTCCAACGCATTTTTTCTGACGAATTATCCACTTTTGAAAACCCGCTTCAAAGAACTCCGCCGCTAGGTCGCCAATGTACTTGTTGACCGCTTCCATCACCTCTTTATCTGTACTGAAGCGTTGTCCACTTAAGTGTTGCTTCAATTTTGGGAACAAGTGGAAGTCGCTGGGAGCAAGATCAGGGCTGTAGGGGCCATGATCAAGCAATTTCCACCCGGATTTTTCTAGTTAGGCGGTGGTCTGTCGAGAGACATGCGGTCGCGCGTTGTCGTGGTGCATCCTACCGCCCTTGCTCAATCTTCCTCTCCGGCGATTTTGGATGGCTCTTTTGAGTTTTCTTAACGTATCGCAGTACATGTCCGAATTTATTATGGTCCCTTTAGGCATAAACTCGGTAAGCAAGACGCCTTTTCGGTCCCAAAACACCGTAGCCATCACTTTTCCTGCGGACAGCGTCTGCTTAAACTTCTTCGGCTTCGGCGACCTGGAATGGCGCCATTGTTTTGAGTCTTCTTTTGTTTCCAGAGTAACGTAGTGACACCACGTTTCATCTCCCGTAATAATGGAGTCCAAGAATTCTTCAGTATTCTCGGCGCATTCTCGAAAAAACCACTCGGCACACTTGACACGATTGTCTTTGTGGGTTTCTGGAAGCATATGCGGGACCCACCGCGCACACACCTTGTGATAACCAAGTTTTTTGGTCAAAATGTTGTTGATGGATTTTAGACAAATTTCAGGAACCCGATCAGCCAGTTACCGAAGCGTTACTCTTCGATCCTGGAGTAGAGAGCTCTTCGCCACAACATCGTCAGACACCGACGGTCTCCCGCTCTTTTGCTCGTCATGAACGTATGTTCGTCCTTTGGCGAACTCCCTGCACCATTTGCGGACGTGCTGGATGCTGATGCAAGGATGCATTTGCCATAAACTTCTTCTAACTATCTATGAATATCAACAGGTGTAAGCTTCTTCGCGTTTAAAAATCGAATTACGGAACGGATTTCATATCTGGCGGAGCCATCGCGGATGGCTGTTACACTCGCACTAATATTCGCAGTGAATTTCTATATATTTGGAATGGAGTGGGAGGGATCAACAATGAAACTGGCGTTGCCAGATTTTTCCTAGCATCTCGCACAACGAATGTACAACATTGGGAACCTTACTTTTTACATGCCCCTCGTATTCAATTTGTAATGATTGGGAGAAGTGTTTATTAGTTTTTGGCAAAGGCAGGGCTAGCCATTTCAAAGATACAAAGATAAATGAGTAAAAAATGACAGTTTTTGAGAGAACTAAGCGTTCGATTTAAATGATTCAAAGAACTTTCTGCTTATCTTAACAAAATAATTTATTTTGAGAAAAAAAAAATTGTTTCAACTTTTTTGTTCAATTTTTTTGTATATCGAAAATAATTCAGATTTTATTTTTAATTCTGACTAGAGTTCTAATATACTTTAAACAAATAATTTCAACTTTGCAATTCAGTTTGTATAATTCTTATAAATATTAGACAATGTTACAGAGTATTTGTAATAATATATTTGAACACATTTAATATTCCTCGATCATTTCGTTACGGTACGGAAAGTTCCAGCAATTTGCCTTAAGGCACGATGCCATACACTCCACTTGTTATTGATGTTATGCCCAATTACTAGACTTTATCAATACATATGTCAACATCAAATTCAGAGTCATATAATATATATTTATATATTTTTAATATCGAACGACTTAGAAATCTTGTCTATCAAATTAATTATCTAGATTGTAATTTAATTTACATAGGAGAAACAATCCAGAACTTAATGAAACGTTTACAACACCATAAATACAATTAAAAAAATCCAAGACAATTTAAAACTATGATAGCATAGCATATTTATACTTTAAAACACAATATGGACCTTTCTAACCCGACTGTACTACAATTCGAACAAAATTTATTCAAACGAAGAATTATAGAAGGATCTTTTTTACCTATTTATAGCAATAAATCAATAAATAAACGGAATGAACTTAACACGCTGTGCGACACAAATGTCTTTTATTTAGATAGTATTTCCAAATTTCTCACAAAACAATAAAAACGACGCGCAAAGGATTCGCAATTCGTTCCACACATGTGTAGAATCTTAGTAAAAAATATTTTTTATAAAGTCCTTTCTCCATTATATCTTCAATCAGTCTACGAACAACACACTATACAATTGTGATTTTTTAAATTAGTATTTTGTGAAAATATTGTGTAGTTACGAGTTTAATGATTATAATACATAGTCTAGTGCAGTGATTCCCAAACTTATTTCACCTACCGCCCCCTTTCCAGAAAAAATGTTACTCAGCGCCCCCTTACAAACTTTCCGAAGGAGAAGTTTGTTTTCATCAAAAAATCCGATTCGCTAATTTTATGTTTTCTCGACGTTTTAAGCTATTCTGAATCGAATGAGACCAACAATTGACAATTAGAACTTTCAACGATGTTTGCTTAAAAACGCATAAACCGATTTTAAACATTTAGAAGCCAATCGATGTATTTCGATGTATTTCGATTATAATTTTAATGTGAGGGAAGAGGAATGACGGGGGGTGCGCTCGTACCTACGGTAAATTTGTTCGCAAAAACTAATAAAGGGAGTCGCGTTAAAATTCAAGCAAGATTGGATTTAGACTCGAAATTTAATACAATATCAAAATTGCTATTCCAAAAATTACGCGTTAAATCTCAATACACGAGCCTTAAGCTCCACGGTGTTGTTGGAATTTCAACGAAATCCAATAATTTTACAAATTTAGAAATATTTAATGAATATGGTACATTTGCAAAAAATATAAATGCATTTGTGCTTACGAAAATATCGAGTCTACTACCCGCGCAGCAAATCCAAATTTCTTAACTAAATCTTCCTAATAGATTAAAACTTTTGGATTCACACTTAAATATTCCGCGTGAAGTAGATATGTTGATAGGCGTTGATACGTTTTTTGAAATTTTAGGTAACGAAAGAATTATACTAGGCCCCGATAAATCTATTTCACATGACGCAGCATTCGAGTGGATAGTTACGGGTAGATATCAAAGAAATATAATTAATAGCACGACTAATAATGATCATATATCCGCCAATCTTACAGAATCTCTTACAAAAAAATTCTTAAAGAATCTCTTACAAAATTTGGTAAAGTTACACGCTTTTGAAAAATTACACAAATTATTGACACACAAAGAAACGTATGAACCATTCTTTTCATTAAACCTTTTGCGAAACAAGAATTGGCGGTGTACAGTTTTAAAACGGATGTATTTACTAATACACCTATGCAGATATGTTTGAATAACTTTAACTAAAATATTATCTTTATATAATTTAGTGTTAATTTTAATCATTTATTTAAATATAATATTAATATTATAATATTTTTTAGTTTAGTGCTTTAAACGCCCCTTACACTAAGCATCGCCCCCTAAATACACAAAAGCCCATCACCGCCCCCCAAAATCGCCGCAGCGGTCGCAAGGGGGCGCTGGCGCCCACTTTGGGAATCACTGGTCTAGTGCATTACCATATCCTGATACCATGGATTATTAAAATTTTCCAATTTAACACTAAGATTAACTAATTGTAAGTACTATTTACTATTTTATATTTTTTTCTTTTTACTCCAATTCAATTGTCTTAGTTTTTAATTTTATTTTTAATTTCCACTGAATGAAGGCTAGGATTATAACCAAAACGTTTGGATTTAAAATACATTTTTGAAAGAAATTCATGTCTTTTATTGATGTTATGCCCGATTATTAGACTTTGTTAATATATATGTCAACATCAAATTCAGAATCATACAATACACACACACACACACACATATATATATATATATATATATATATATATATAAATAAACAAAACAATATAAAAAAATACAAAATGACAGATAAATATACATAAACACATGTGAAAAAGCATAAATCTAAAGCAATTCAATAAATTTGTTTTATAACTAATATATATTGTGAAAGTATATATGAAAAACAAACATAGAATAAACAAATATGAAGAAACTCACCATACAAATAAATTTGAAAAAAAAACACAAAAACATACGAAACTGTACGAAAAAATTATAAAACAACAAATTGATAAAACGTCTAGTTATGATAAATTTTAAATAATTGTAAAATTAAAATAAACATAACATAAACTAATGCAGGAATGCACATTTTAACATCAAAAAAGAAAAATGTTTGTCTACATTCGTGGTAGCGTCCACACTGCACATACAAGTTCAAACATGAACGAACAATTCTCTTTGATGTACCGACAAGTTGCGGAACATTGCTCGCCATGTATGTTTGTATTCGTTCGTGTTCGTTGTGGCGTCCACACTATGCTCGTTGCCCTTCGTTCTTGTACGCAATTCTTGCTTGTTCATGTGAGTTCGTTAGGTGTGGACGCACCTTAATTGTAAAATTTGTGCGTGAGTGTTTGCGGAAAATTGTGGAAACTGTATAGTCATACTAGGCATTAAAACATGCTAAGAATTTGACATGCTGACTAACAATTCAGCCTGACTTCTATGATTTCAGATGTCAAAAACGCGTCAGCCATCTTGTTACTTTTTATCACAGCGATTCGTCGCCGTATTGCTTTTTTGTCAAGAAGGCTTGTTTTATATTTAATATTAATATTAATAGTAGTAGTATTTAATATTAATAGTTTTGCTTTGCTTTTTATTATAATTCATTCTTTTTATCTCGATTCCAGTTTATTCGTTTTGGCTTTTTTTATTACACGGCAATTTATTTCTTATTTATATATTTACATTTTAGGGTTATTTTTAATGGATTCTTTTCTTTTACATTTACGCGTAGGTTTTAAAGATCATTTTAGTCGGGATTAAATTTTATAGAATGTTTTAATCTTTATATAATATTTAAGGCTTACGTATACATAGGATTGCATTTCATGAATACGCTTTTGTTTCATAGATAATTCTAGTTAGGCTTATAGTTTATTGTGTTTTATTGTTATCTTAAATAAGACTGTGCTTGTTTGTTTTGATGGTGAAACTCATATAGTTTTCAAGCTTCCATCTAATTATTATTAATTTTTCAGCCTCTATTTATTTGTGTTCGGCTTGTAACAATATGTTTCTAATGTAGTTCTTATTGTTTTGCGCTTATTATCTAAGTTATTATTTTTATTTGTTTTATCAATCTATACATGTTATATATTATTATTCATGTTGTAAATTTTATATATATATATATATATATATATATATACACTATTCAATTTCTATTACTTTTCTTAATCTTAAAATGAATGTTCTTTGACGATTTCACTGTAACTTATAAATAAATAATTATTAAATATTAATTAACAAATATTTATATATATATATATACATAGCTGGGCACCGTTAATCAAATAGTTAACTTCGTTAATCGTTAATCCGCTACAAAAAAAGTTAACTTCGTTAAACGTTAAAGCGTTACATTTCGGAAGAATTAACGCAAGTTAACGTTAATCGTTAATCCGTTAATATGTGTAAAATTACATTTTTATATCGTTGCGTTAGTGAACTTAAAAAACTTATTAGTTTAGGTTCTGGAAGTTAACAGGTTATGAATAAAACAAAATACTTGTATAATTCAAATGTGTAATTTAACCCCTCGCGCGTTTTATGCACACTTCCGTGTGTATAAGGAAAATGGCACAATTATCACATACCGTGATAACGCCTATTGGTCAACTTTCCGTTTTTATGATTGCATATTGCTTTTACAAGAATTTTTTTCTAAATAAAGGGAAAGAGTTTTTTTTAACTTCCCGTAGGGCAAGTTATAGTAATCGCAAAAAAATCGAAAATGAAAATTTTTGCATTTCTCGACGTTTCAAAGGTTTCTGAATATTTTTAGAAAAAATGGATTTATGTGTGTGTGTATGTATGTGTATTCGGATACAAATTTTCGTCGACGATTTCGGGAACACGGATCAACCGATTTGAATAATTCAAAAAACATTCGATTCGTATTGATAAGAAGACGTGCTGATTAGTTTTTGGCAAAGGCAGGTCTAGCCATTCCGAAGATATGGGGCAAAATTGAGCCAAAAACGGTAACTCAGTTTTTAAGAGAACGGAGCGTCCGATTTTAATAATTCAAAAAACATTTTACTTGTATTGACAATTATGAAGAACTGATCAATTTTTCATGAAGGCAGGTCTAGCGGTTTCGGATATCTAATGAAAAAAGTAGAAAAAAATGCTATGTGGCGGTCAAAATGATCATTAGACATATGCACATCAAATTACCAGATATTTTATAGAGATTTTAACAATAAGTATAAATTTTATTTACATTCCTATGGGTTCCGTACCAATGTTTATCCTTTAGACAGCGACGCGGCGCTTACGCGCTTTATATTTTGTCTCTATGCAGTCCTAAAGCAGTAAAATTGCTTTGAAAAAAAGTTCAGATCTTCCAAAATATGTCAAAATAAAGAAAACATTTTTTTTCAAAAAAAATTAATTTTTTGTCCAATAGTTTATAGTTTCTGCATTCCTCTCTACTGCTGTCATACGTTTCCAGCCACATTAACCGAAACTTTGGGTGAAATGCCGCGGCAAGTTGGCACTGTTCATCATTCAGGAGTAGTCCAAATCTTTTCTCTATGCCGTTTAATAAGGCATTGGCTAAAGCTGTGCCGTGCGGTAAATAGTAGGCATTGGATTAACGATTAACGGACTTCTCGCATTTTAACGGAAGTTAACGTGTCCGTTAACATTTTTAAAAGTTAACTTAAAAGTTAATCCGCTAATCAAAATGTTAACTTCGTTAATTAACGATTAACGGATTAACGAGTTAATGCCCAGCTATGTATATATATATATATATATATATATATATAAATATTTATATATATATATATATATATATATATATATATATTAGGTTGTCAAATATCTCCCTTCCGCTTTTTGGTTTTTAATACAAAAAGGCGGAAGGGAGATATTTGACAACCTAATATATATATATTAATTATTGTCATATAATCAGACATTTCACCAAGAAAACTTATACAAATTTGTATGTTCCTTTGCAATTATTAAGTTTGGCTACGGTCCGAGCTTTAATTCAGTGGAAGCTAACTACACTCAAATAATACCTACAGCAAAATTAAAACTCAGCAAACAACAAATAGCTGATTCAGTCGATGAAATAATAAAATTAAAACACTTTTGATGCTATACTAAATCAAAATATTTTATACTGTCTTGGAACAGGTATGTTTCCTTTTTCCTGCAATATTTGCTATAAGAGAACAAGATATATTGTGTTTTAAATTATTATATTATTTAAGGTAGACTATCATCTTGGTCCTAGACAATATAATAATCACTTGCTTGGCTGTGATAACAATGATCTTGACAGGTTTTATCTGTCAAAGTTATAATTCCAATACTTTTCAACATGACAGCTAACCTCTATTTCGTCGCCAACTTAATGCTGGCTGAAATGTTAGCAAATTCTTAGCATGATTTAAGGTGGTGTGTATAGTCATTGGATAAAAGAACGGGATAGAGAAATTTTTAGTAAATTTTTCTATTTCTATTTTTCTTTTCACTGACGCTCAACGAAATTTGTCACTATTATTTTCTTAATTGACAGAGATATTTTACTCAGCGATGAAATCTTTTGGAAAAAAATTTTTAATTTAATTCGTTCAGTTCTTTGTAATTCTTACCCTTTACATTTAATAATTAATATGATAAATAACAGGTTAAATTTTCTAAAAAATATATGTTTCACTTTACAGTCTGATAATTCTATTTTTGATGATTTTTCAAAAATTGCCATATTTAGGTAGTTTTTCACATTTTCTAAAAAAAATTGTTTTTAAATGAAGGTTTTCTGCTAGTTTTTTCTTTTGAAAATACTTTAAATTCACTTTTTACTCCCATAAAGTCTAAAACTCCAGTTGAGCGTGTTATTGATGTTGTTTACAAAGTGGCAATGATTGTAATTGTTGTTATATTGGTGAAAGTTCGCAATATATTTACAAGAGAATGAACCAACATATTTGCAACTCAAAAAATAAGAATCAGTTTAAGACAACGTTTTCTGAACATGTGATTAGTTTAAACCAAGGATGAGCAACCCGCGGCCCGCCGGAGGTTTTTCTGCGGCCCGCCGGAGGTTTTTCTGCGGCCCGCCAAGCATTTCTCAATTACAGATTATTTTTCTAGATATTCTATCAAATACCCCTGTAAAGGTTAATTTTGTTGTCAGTTAAACACTGGTAAAACTGTTGTTTGCAGAAATAGCATTTCCTGATAAAATAAATATTAATTTAAATATTAGTTTAACAATATTGCAAGAAAAATCGAGAACTTGTCGCTGGGTTTAAATCATTGTGAATTTGAAAACTTCCTGACAATTATGGCCTGCCGTGAATATGGCAATATGCTTTTCAATACCAAAGTACGTTGGCTCAATAGTGATGCAATGCTTAAAGGAGTATACGACCCAAATTTATACAACTAACTTGTCAACACTATGCATTTTTTATAATTTTTTGTATGATGTAAACAGAAAAATGATAGTTTTATTGAACAAAAATGTAAGTAGAATTATGTAATTTCTGCCACGACTTCTGTACTTTGCTAGTACCGAGGCATGTATCATAAAAATTATAAAAAATGCATAGTGTTGACAAGTTAGTTGTATAAATGTTAGTGCCAATCTCTAGTGCTGTGTACACTTCTCTATATGTAACCAACCAACATAATATCCACTGATGATGACATTAAATTGAATGTCAAAACGTTTGGAAATAAAGATTATTTTATAAATCTTTGGCTTTTCTTTGTTTGATGTATCGCCCTCAAGAACTCACTCATATATATATATATATATATATATATATATATATATATATATATATATATATATATATGTTTGGATGTATTGCACATATTGAAAAAAATTATTCGAATCATCACGGTAGATATTGCAAAGAGAAGCCGGATCAAATCGATTGTTAATCTCTTGTGTGCTGATTAGTTTTTAATAAAGATCGGCCGGGCCGTTTTCTTGTAATAAAGTTTTAAAAAAAAATCGACGATTTTTATGTTTTTTTTACCATAGTCTTGTAGATCATACTAAAATATTACGGTCCTACGACAAGTCGTTTAATTTTAAAAATTCTTGGCATTTGTTAAAATTAAACTTTTGATCGACGTTTTCTCAAAAACGCCTAAATCGATTTCAGAAATTTAAAAACCATTTGATGTATCTAAATGAGGACTATTGTTGACGATCTGCCAAACCGTTTCTTTGTAATTTGGAAAAAAGTGTTAAACTTTTTGTCCACATTTAAGCTTAAACTGCCGAATCGATTTAAAAATATCAAAAACTGTTCAAAAGATATTATGATGCTGATCACATTTAAGCTCATACTACCGAATTGATTTTAAAAAATCAAAAACTGTTCGAAAGACATTAGTTGGGATTGATTCAGATTAGTTTTAGGTGAAAATCTTCCGAGCCGATTCTTATGGAACTTTTTTTGGCGATATATACTATGGCCTTATAGAACTTACTGAATTATTACGGGCTTACAACAAGTAGTTTAATTTTAAAAATTCATCAAAATTTGAGAAAAAGAGTAGTTTTTTGACGTTTGTTAAAATTCAATTTAGACGATTTACTTGGTATAATGATAGAGTACCTGGTTTTATTAAACATACTAAACCATTAAAGTCCTATGGATACTTGTATAATTATAAAAATTGTTGATTTTTGAAAATTTGTTTTAAGAAAATACTCCGAGTTAACGTGTTCGTTCGTTTTCAATTATGTGTGATAAAACCACTCGGAATACTTTTAATCATTCATAAATTAACTTATTTTTCATTGATTAAGTCGATTATTTACACATACATGTAAGTTCATATAACTTGCCTCAAGGCAAAATACCAATACCAACTAGTTTATATATATGTAGATAGATAATCTATTTGAAATTATTTAAAACAATTATTGATTATTTTTATTACTCGAATTTTTAATTACGGTGCGTGAATATCCAGCAATTTGCAATAAGGTACGATGCCATGCACGACTAATTTTCTTAGCTATAAATCTTGCGGAGCCCGAGACCTTTCCAACGAATTTAAAATTGTCGAAATCGGTTTGTGCGTTCTTGAGTTATATCGTCAGGAAGGAAAATCCCACTTATATATATATATATATATATATATATATATATATATATGAGCTGGCCCGGCAAAAGTTGTTTTGCTACGTAAGGTATATTCTAAACAATTTCTAGAGAATCAAAAAAATTCATACTTTAAGTGTATAAGGATGTGTTGTTTGAATGTTATAAAAACTATTAGTTTGTCTATATTTTATCAATACAATTAAACTGGAAGTTTTATACACTTCCTATAGAAAACATGGTTTAATCCAATCCAAGTCATTTTTGGTTTTTCGACTTATTGATTACGTTTCACATTTTTCAGATTCTTTTTTGATTCAGGATTTTATGTATAATTGTAAATAATACTACTGAGCTTATACCAAATTTTCAAATTTTTGCGAGGGGAGAGGAGAGATAGAAAATGAATTAAGTATTTCTTCTTTGACCTGCTGTTTAAAAGTTTCAAGTAACATTCGATGAATTGAAGTAAATTTAATAAAAAGTATAATATATATGTAGAGCAGGGCGAGGCACAAAGGTCCAATTTGACTTTGAGCAAATATAAACTATATTAAGAAAAGCAAACTAATTATGTCAAAACAAATAACACATTTCAAACGAACAATTATCTGATTACGTTCAGTAAAACTGCCAGCACTTCATCATTGTAGAAATGTGCTTTTTGCTGTCTTTCAAAAAATTGTTATCTAGACCTTTTTACCACATAGACAGAGTAAATTGGAACGGCCAGGTGGCGAAGAGGTTTAATGTCTTATTTTAATTTTAAAGGTCTAACTAATGCTAAAAAACTACCAACGGAAGAAAATACTCTTATTATGGATTTTTAAAGATTACAATTTATCTCCAGATAGCAAAGTCATAAGAATCAAGGTTATAGCTGGTTATACATCTATTTCCCTCTACTTTTCCTTGTTCAACAATACTTAACTTTACTGGTTTTTGACACATCGCTGGTGGATCTTTTTATCCCCGGACCTTCATATATTACTATCTATTTCTCGATAAATTCTGGAAAATTATTAGGTGTACAACTTTGCTTCCGCCGTTTCCGATATGTGGCTGTACCGGCTGAGGCTGGTTGTTTACATAAATGATAATGCCTTTAAAGTGAGTGTGGACAGTGCCTAACGAATTGTCATCTCCGTTTCAGTGACAGTTGTTCTTGTTTTCGTATTATTCACGCTCTAAAATGTACGTTTATGTGCCCAATTCTCGCCATTTGCGGGAAGTTTTACTTTTCTGTTACAATTCGAAAAAAATGCAGCTGAAGCGCATCGAATGCTCTCAGAAACTTACGGTGGTGCTGCTCTGAGTGAAAGAACGTGTCGGGAGTGGTTTCAAAGTTTTAAAAATGGTGATTTCGATGTCGAAGACAAACAGGGTGGTGAAAGAAAAAAAACCTTCAAAGATGAACAACTGCTCTTAAAACCGGATGAAACCATCACAGAAGATCGCTACCGAATGCAACTAATGCGCCTTAGTCGCGCGCTGAAAGAAAAGCGGCCACAATATCAAAAGCGATATGACAACGTCATCTTCCAACACGACGATGCTCGGCCTCACGTCGCAAGAGTGGTCGAAAAGTACCTGGAAACGCTGAAATGGGAAGTCTTACCCCACCCGCTGTATTCTCCAGATGTCGCCTATTCTGACTTCCACCTATTCCGTTCGATGGCACACGGCCTGGCAGATTAACATGTTCAATTCTTCGAAGAATTGGAAAAATGGATTGCTTCATGGATAGCGTCAAAAGAGGACTTCTTTTTTCGAGCCGGGATCCGAAAATTGCAGGAAAGATGGGAGCAAGTTGTCGCTAGCGACGGACAATACTTTGAATAATACATCTGTAAGCACTTTTTCGCAATAAAGCTTTTAATTTTGGAAAAAAACGGCGAACGCAAAGTTGTACACTTAATATAACTAGGAAAATGTTATTCGACAAAATATCTTTTTGGTCGATACCAAATTTAGGTTCTGAATTTAAATAACATAAATAAAAAATAATATTACCTAGAAAATGTTTTATAAATACCAATGAGTGTATAATTATACAAATGAGATCTTTCAGAGCACCGTGTTTGAGAAAAATATGCCAAAAATTGCATTTTCATATTAATATTTCAAAAAGTTGATATTTAGTTTCTAGTAACACATGCGGCCCGTTTACTAACGTTCTTGTACATAAATATAAGTACAAACAAACTTACTTACCACTATTTAATCATAATTAAATAATATTCACGTAAAACATCCTATTAAATGTAATTGAACATCATTTGTCAATATCGTTTGACATTTCACGTACTATCCACCGTCCATTGTTTTATTCAAATTACGCTTCTACAAAAATTTTCAAATTAAAAATGTAAAGTTTCTACGCAATTTTGGAATAATATCTCACATTTTGGACTTTCTCTGGATTGGCACGAATTTTTCAAGACTAAGACTGGCAAAATCGATTCAGCCGTTTTCGAGTTTTACTTGGACATTTGAAAGAGCGCTCCATTTTTATATATATATGATATATGTATATATATATATATATATATATATATATATATATATATACATAAAATAGTTAGGATGTATGCGCATATTGAAAGAAATATTCGAGGCATCACGGTAGATATTGCAAAGAGAAAAAACTAAAAACAAGAGATTAACAATCGATTTGATCCGGCTTCTCTTTGCAATATCTACCGTGATGATTCGAATAATTTTTTTCAATATGTGCAATACATCCAAACATATATATATATATATATATATATATATATATATATATATATGAGTGAGTTCTTGAGGGCGATACATCAAACAAAGAAAAGCCAAAGATTTATAAAATAATCTTTATTTCCAAACGTTTTGACATTCAATTTAATGTCATCATCAGTGGATATTATGTTGGTTGGTTACATATAGAGAAGTGTACACAGCACTAGAGATTGGCACTAACATTTATACAACTAACTTGTCAACACTATGCATTTTTTATAATTTTTATGATACATGCCTCGGTACTAGCAAAGTACAGAAGTCGTGGCAGAAATTACATAATTCTACTTACATTTTTGTTCAATAAAACTATCATTTTTCTGTTTACATCATACAAAAAATTATAAAAAATGCATAGTGTTGACAAGTTAGTTGTATAAATTTGGGTCGTATACTCCTTTAAGCATTGCATCACTATTGAGCCAACGTACTTTGGTATTGAAAAGCATATTGCCATATTCACGGCAGGCCATAATTGTCAGGAAGTTTTCAAATTCACAATGATTTAAACCTAGCGACAAGTTCTCGATTTTTCTTGCAATATTGTTAAACTAATATTTAAATTAATATTTATTTTATCAGGAAATGCTATTTCTGCAAACAACCCATGTAGAAATTAATATCGGTACAATATATTACCAATATCGGTTTTCTGTGGCCGTGATTACCTATATTGCAAAAATATCGGCGAACGTCGGTTCTGTGATGATGTCAACTAATCGACCAGGCCAACGTCAGCCGATATTGAGGCAATAATCTCTATAAATGGCCTTGTCCAATATTGGTCTCAAACTAAAATAGAAATATTGATGCAATATTTTTTATCATCGGCTAATAAATATTGTCCCCAAATAGAAGAATAAATATTGATGCAATATTTTTTTATCATCGACTGATAAATATTGTCCTCAAACTAAAATAGAAATATTGATGCAATATTTTTTATCATCGGCTGATAAATATTGTCCTCAAAATAAAATAGAAATATTGATGCAATATTTTTTATCATGGGCTGATAAATATTGTCCTCAAACTAAAATATAAATATTGATGCAATATTTTTTTATCATCGGCTAAAAAATATTGTTCCCAAAGTGAAATATGAATATTGATGCAACATTTTTATCATAGGCTAAAAAATATTGTTCTCAAAGTGAAATATAAATATTGATGCAATATTTTTTTATCATCAGCTGACAAATATTGTCCACAAATTGAAATAAAAATATTGATGCAACATTTTTTATCAACAGGTACAAAATATTATCGTCAAATTGAAAAATAAATATTTATGCAAAAAATTTTATCATCGGGTACAAAATTTTTTATCATAAGCTAATAAATATTGTCCTCAAAATAAAAAATAAATATTGATGCAACATTTTTTTATAATTGACTATTAAATATTGTTCTCATGTTAATAATAAATATTGTTTCCCACAGTAGAGGTTTGTTTTCTTGGGAAAATCCACATTGCTAATAATATGTTTTGTCGAATTTTGTCATTCTGAATCAAATTAGCCCAAATTTAAAAAAAATCCTAATTATTGTTATTATATTTAAAATAAAAAACAAAAGTCTTGTCTGGGATCGAACCTGAGACTACGAGGCTAAGAGGCAGCAACGCTACCGCTTGGCCAAGGACTCGTATAGAATGAGAGCAATATACGCGCCACATAAGGCTTTAAATATTTAACCATGTGATTATTCACAAATATTCAATACTACAAGCTAAAATGTAAAAGATACGTAAAAAGTTTATTCGGACGAAAGATGCGGAATAAAATTACGAATAAAATGATATATAATTCAATATGTGTGTTCATATAATTATTTTCAGATTTTTCAATTTTTCTTGAATTTTAGCACTGCAACTCGCCCATAGGCCAAACCGTTTGAAATACGGAATTGTGATATATGAAAGAATAATTAAAAATTTTGAGACGATTCTAACAATGTATAATACTTTATATGGTTTATTTATGACAATATGAATTTGGATTTTTTTCTTAAATTACAGGAGTCTGACTAGCTTATTTTCCAGACGGTTTACAATACGAAGTTTAGTTGTATGAAAGAAAAACTTTCTAAGACGAATTTAATAATATATAATAATATATGTTGTGATTTCTTTACGAATTTATTAAATATCTTGAATTTAATAAAGTTATGAGTTTTCTATTTTTTGGCGCGGATGAATACGATTTGTATCGTTTCCAGAATATTCCATGGCTTAAGCGCATTAATACAACAAAGTGGTTCTTCAATAGGCATCATGAGCGTCGCTTGACGAAATGTATTATTTGTTCGATTGTAAATAGTCAAATTATGTTTTTATTAAAAGAATAGTGATAATGTGCGTATGTGTGTAGATTGTGTTATGAGTTATAAATTGTAAATAAACAACTGTGTTGTGTTGTGTTGTGCCGTGTCTCATGTTTAATTATATGTCTGAAGCTGGAATTTTCGAGATTATTTTCAAAAAGATTTGCATGTCTTCAATAACCTTTTTACACTAAGATTTTCTAATTTGATCAGGAGTTTAACAGCATTGAGAAATCTGCCGTATATATTATGTGAAATATTTTATAGACATCAAACATAACATAACCTAATTTCTGGCAAGGAGAATTTTACGCGCTGCAACTATCAGGTAAAGGCATATAATATTCCTCAATATTATTCTGTCTATTCATTTAAAACTTATACTTACTTATTTTCAGGAAATAATAATATAGTAGAGAGAAAAAAATTCTACACTTTCATATTTATAAAAGGTAAGCTTCAATAGTTGCTATAATATAATTATTTCTTTCTGCTTTTAAAACTTCTTATTTATTTTCAGGTAATATTGTTGTAAGCGCAGAAAGAAAGGAAACTGGTTTGCTTAGTAATAAAATGTTATCGAAAAGGTTTTCATCAAAAGTTTGTAACTAAATAAGTTATAGAAAGGAAAGATATAAATTTTGACAGAATAATCATAATGTTTGATAATAATAAATGCAATGTGGAATGTCAATAAATCTGTACATTTGCATAGCAAGATTCTAGACCAACGTTTCTCAAACTTATTTCTTCCATCGCCCCCTTTGAAGATCAAAATTTTTGTATCGCCCCCCTACCAAATTTTTTATACAATATATGAAAACTGTTTCTTTTATTACTTTTATTAATATAGTTATAGTGTGATTAGTTGATGCAACCTTACATTCTAAATTAGACATTTTTACCAGTGAAAGCAAATAAAACGCAACTTTATGACATTAATCATATATTTTATATATTATAATCAAATTGATACAGTATATAAAATTTTATTTTTAAACTCTAATGAGAAGGATGAATTTGATGGTTTTTTACAAGTTTGTCAATATCAGGTTCCATTTCACTCAAAAACAGTCGTAAGTCACCGCGTTTGGTAATTTGCAACTGATTTCTGTTTTTAGTAAGTAGCATTGTCACAGTGCTAAATCCACGTTCACACAAATATGACGATGGAAATGCTAGTAAAAATTTTTGAACAACCAACCACAAGCCAGGATATAAGTGCTGAATTGACTTCTGTAGCCAAAATTGTTGATAACCATCTTTAAATTTGATTTTTAATTCTTCATTCGTTGTTAATTCTATAAGGTCTTCTTCTAGCTGGGCTGATGCTTCTACATATGCATTTGAAAAAGGGTCTAATACCCAGCCTGGTATTTCCAAATTCAAAATATCTTGAAATCTTTCAATAAAATTTCCATGAAGATTTTCCAAATGTTGGCAGTACACGAGCAAGTCTTCGTTGCACGATACCGATAAATTTGGAAAATTATGAAACTCCCGTCTGCCAATATTTTTCTTATGTAATAACAGTTTTGCTATAAAAGCAGCGATGATATTTTTTGTTTTTATTAAATTAAAGCCATCGCCTTGAAGTTGTAGATTCATATTGTTGAGTAATGCATAAAGGTCTGTGAGATATGCTATATCATTTTTTGATGATATCAGGTCTTTACACAACTGTGTGTCCTTATTTTCTAAAAACTCTACAACGGAGTCAAACAGATTGTAAAAACGGGTCAGACAATTTCCTTTTGATAGCCAACGCACTTCTGTGTGAAATAACAATCTGTTGAATTCTTCATCATTAGCGGTACACAGCTGATTGAACAATCTCTCATTTAAAGAGTTGTGTCGGATTTTATTAATAGCTCTGATGACATGTTGCAATGCTTGATGCAATCGTTCACTTAAGTTTTTGGCAACTAGATGCTGTCGATGTATCACGCAATGCACAGCAAGAACATTGGGAATTTTATTTTTTAGGTAGGCTATGAATCCTTTTTGACAACCCCTCATAGCTGGAGCACCATCAGTAGCAACTGATATAATATTCTTCAATGGAATATCTTTCTCATCAAAAAACTTCTCCAATGTTTTGAATATGGTTTCTCCTTTTGTATCTGTCTCTAAATTTCTAACAAATAGAAGTTCTTGGCATACTTCTTCATCTTTAATGAACCTCACGTAAGTCAACAACAACGCTTCATTATTTGGTAAAGTAGACTCATCCAATTGGAGTGAAAATTTACAAGACTTCAAATGATTGCATAATAATTCTTCAATATTTTCAGCCATTTCATCAATTCGTCTTTGCACAGAACTATTACTCAAAGGAATTTTGCGAATTATATCTGCTGCTGGTTTATGTAGCACAGTAGTTATAACTTTTTTTACTGCTGGCAAAATTAATGATTCTCCAATAGTGTGTGGTTTACCTGTTTGGGCAATTAACCGAGAGATATTGTATGACGCTCGAAGTCTGTCATCGTCCTGCTTAGCAGCTACTGAAAAAAGTTTTGACACACTAGGCTGAGCAATATACTTCTTTTCCAGATTTCGAAAGTAGTCAACATTTTTATCCTTCTTATCCGGATGCATTCTATTCAAATGATCTTGAAATCTTGAGGGCTTCATTGCTTCATTTGAAAATGTTTTTGAACACAGAAGGAAGAAATAAATATTTCATAATGGATAATAAATATATTAACAACGAATAAAATATGTTCAGATGCTGTACAATATTTTATCGAGTGACGATGTTATAAATAGGAAAGTTAATTTGCCTTTGTTATTGTTATAAAAAAAAATACTTGATATGTATTAATAAATATCCATTAAAAATAATCAATATTCATGACACTTTTGTGTTTTATGAATAATCATATTTTTAATGCAGTTATATATTTGTATCATTGTTTATATTTAATAAATGAATTTCCACAAAAACATTTTTAATAAATTTATGTTAATGTTCATTTCAGGTGTTTTATTGTTAAATAAATGACATTGATTTATGCGTTATATTATTTCAACTTCAAATCTTCAAATATTTGTGTAATATTTCAACATCAGTTATAAGTTTCAGAATAATTCAATAATTAATAATTCTAAATGTTCACCAGCTCTCTGTCTAATTGTATATTACCTTACCAACATTCAACAATTTGTAGGCAACATTGGTTCCAAATTTCCAAATATAGACCAATATAGACCAATGTTGGTTTACCTATATGGCCTCAATATAAAAAATGTTCAATTTTTATGACCAGCCGATATTGGTTTCAAATTTGACCAATGTAGATTTTATATTGCTTGTAGATTCAGACCATATTAATTTCTACATGGGAACAGTTTTTACCAGTGTTTAACTGACAACAAAATTAACCTTTACAGGGGTATTTGATAGAATATCTAGAAAAATAATCTGTAATTGAGAAATGCTTGGCGGGCCGCAGAAAAACCTCCGGCGGGCCGCGGGTTGCTCATCCTTGGTTTAAACTAATCACATGTTCAGAAAACGTTGTCTTAAACTGATTCTTATTTTTTGAGTTGCAAATATGTTGGTTCATTCTCTTGTAAATATATTGCGAACTTTCACCAATATAACAACAATTACAATCATTGCCACTTTGTAAACAACATCAATAACACGCTCAACTGGAGTTTTAGACTTTATGGGAGTAAAAAGTGAATTTAAAGTATTTTCAAAAGAAAAAACTAGCAGAAAACCTTCATTTAAAAACAATTTTTTTTAGAAAATGTGAAAAACTACCTAAATATGGCAATTTTTGAAAAATCATCAAAAATAGAATTATCAGACTGTAAAGTGAAACATATATTTTTTAGAAAATTTAACCTGTTATTTATCATATTAATTATTAAATGTAAAGGGTAAGAATTACAAAGAACTGAACGAATTAAATTAAAATTTTTTTTCCAAAAGATTTCATCGCTGAGTAAAATATCTCTGTCAATTAAGAAAATAATAGTGACAAATTTCATTGAGCGTCAGTGAAAAGAAAAATAGAAATAGAAAAATTTACTAAAAATTTCTCTATCCCGTTCTTTTATCCAATGACTATACACACCACCTTAAATCATGCTAAGAATTTGCTAACATTTCAGCCAGCATTAAGTTGGCGACGAAATAGAGGTTAGCTGTCATGTTGAAAAGTATTGGAATTATAACTTTGACAGATAAAACCTGTCAAGATCATTGTTATCACAGCCAAGCAAGTGATTATTATATTGTCTAGGACCAAGATGATAGTCTACCTTAAATAATATAATAATTTAAAACACAATATATCTTGTTCTCTTATAGCAAATATTGCAGGAAAAAGGAAACATACCTGTTCCAAGACAGTATGAAATATTTTGATTTAGTATAGCATCAAAAGTGTTTTAATTTTATTATTTCATCGACTGAATCAGCTATTTGTTGTTTGCTGAGTTTTAATTTTGCTGTAGGTATTATTTGAGTGTAGTTAGCTTCCACTGAATTAAAGCTCGGACCGTAGCCAAACTTAATAATTGCAAAGGAACATACAAATTTGTATAAGTTTTCTTGGTGAAATGTCTGATTATATGACAATAATTAATATATATATATTAGGTTGTCAAATATCTCCCTTCCGCCTTTTTGTATTAAATCCAAAAAGCGGAAGGGAGATATTTGACAACCTAATATATATATATATATATATATATATATATATAATATATTATATATATATATATATATATATATAAATATTTGTTAATTAATATTTAATAATTATTTATTTATAAGTTACAGTGAAATCGTCAAAGAACATTTATTTTAAGATTAAGAAAAGTAATAGAAATTGAATAATGTATATATATATATATATATATATATATATATATAAAATTTACAACATGAATAATAATATATAACATGTATAGATTGATAAAACAAATAAAAATAATAACTTAGATAATAAGCGCAAAACAATAAGAACTACATTAGAAACATATTGTTACAAGCCGAACACAAATAAATAGAGGCTGAAAAATTAATAATAATTAGATGGAAGCTTGAAAACTATATGAGTTTCACCATCAAAACAAACAAGCACAGTCTTATTTAAGATAACAATAAAACACAATAAACTATAAGCCTAACTAGAATTATCTATGAAACAAAAGCGTATTCATGAAATGCAATCCTATGTATACGTAAGCTTTAAATATTATATAAAGATTAAAACATTCTATAAAATTTAATCCCGACTAAAATGATCTTTAAAACCTACGCGTAAATGTAAAAGAAAAGAATCCATTAAACATAACCCTAAAATGTAAATATATAAATAAGAAATAAATTGCCGTGTAATAAAAAAAGCCAAAACGAATAAACTGGAATCGAGATAAAAAGAATGAATTATAATAAAAAGCAAAGCAAAACTATTAATATTAAATACTACTACTATTAATATTAATATTAAATATAAAACAAGCCTTCTTGACAAAAAAGCAATACGGCGACGAATCGCTGTGATAAAAAGTAACAATATGGCTGACGCGTTTTTGACATCTGAAATCATAGAAGTCAGGCTGAATTGTTAGTCAGCATGTCAAATTCTTAGCATGTTTTAATGCCTAGTATGACTATACAGTTTCCACAATTTTCCGCAAACACTCACGCACAAATTTTACAATTAAGTTGCGTCCACACCTAACGAACTCACATGAACAAGCAAGAATTGCGTACAAGAACGAAGGGCAAAGAGCATAGTGTGGACGCCACAACGAACACGAACGAATACAAACATACATGGCGAGCAATGTTCCGCAACTTGTCGGTACATCAAAGAGAATTGTTCGTTCATGTTTGAACTTGTATGTGCAGTGTGGACGCTACCACGAATGTAGACAAACATTTTTCTTTTTTGATGTTAAAATGTGCATTCCTGCATTAGTTTATGTTATGTTTATTTTAATTTTACAATTATTTAAAATTTATCATAACTAGACGTTTTATCAATTTGTTGTTTTATAATTTTTTCGTACAGTTTCGTATGTTTTTGTGTTTTTTTTTTCAAATTTATTTGTATGGTGAGTTTCTTCATATTTGTTTATTCTATGTTTGTTTTTCATATATACTTTCACAATATATATTAGTTATAAAACAAATTTATTGAATTGCTTTAGATTTATGCTTTTTCACATGTGTTTATGTATATTTATCTGTCATTATGTATTTTTTTATATTGTTTTGTTTATTTATATATATATATATATATATATATATATATATATGTGTGTGTGTGTGTGTGTGTATTGTATGATTCTGAATTTGATGTTGACATATATATTAACAAAGTCTAATAATCGGGCATAACATCAATAAAAGACATGAATTTCTTTCAAAAATTTATTTTAAATCCAAACGTTTTGGTTATAATCCTAGCCTTCATTCAGTGGAAATTAAAAATAAAATTAAAAACTAAGACAATTGAATTGGAGTAAAAAGAAAAAAATATAAAATAGTAAATAGTACTTACAATTAGTTAATCTTAGTGTTAAATTGGAAAATTTTAATAATCCATGGTATCAGGATATGGTAATGCACTAGACCAGTGATTCCCAAAGTGGGCGCCAGCGCCCCCTTGCGACCGCTGCGGCGATTTTGGGGGGCGGTGATGGGCTTTTGTGTATTTAGGGGGCGATGCTTAGTGTAAGGGGCGTTTAAAGCACAAAACTAAAAAATATTATAATATTAATATTATATTTAAATAAATGATTAAAATTAACACTAAATTATATAAAGATAATATTTTAGTTAAAGTTATTCAAACATATCTGCATAGGTGTATTAGTAAATACATCCGTTTTAAAACTGTGCACCGCCAATTCTTGTTTTGCAAAAGGTTTAATGAAAAGAATGGTTCATACGTTTCTTTGTGTGTCAATAATTTGTGTAATTTTTCAAAAGCGTGTAACTTTACCAAATTTTGTAAGAGATTCTTTAAGAATTTTTTTGTAAGAGATTCTGTAAGATTGGCGGATATATGATCATTATTAGTCGTGCTATTAATTATATTTCTTTGATATCTACCCGTAACTATCCACTCGAATGCTGCGTCATGTGAAATAGATTTATCGGGGCCTAGTATAATTCTTTCGTTACCTAAAATTTCAAAAAACGTATCAACGCCTATCAACATATCTACTTCACGCGGAATATTTAAGTGTGAATCCAAAAGTTTTAATCTATTAGGAAGATTTAGTTAAGAAATTTGGATTTGCTGCGCGGGTAGTAGACTCGATATTTTCGTAAGCACAAATGCATTTATATTTTTTGCAAATGTACCATATTCATTAAATATTTCTAAATTTGTAAAATTATTGGATTTCGTTGAAATTCCAACAACACCGTGGAGCTTAAGGCTCGTGTATTGAGATTTAACGCGTAATTTTCGGAATAGCAATTTTGATATTGTATTAAATTTCGAGTCTAAATCCAATCTTGCTTGAATTTTAACGCGACTCCCTTTATTAGTTTTTGCGAACAAATTTACCGTAGGTACGAGCGCACCCCCCGTCATTCCTCTTCCCTCACATTAAAATTATAATCGAAATACATCGAAATACATCGATTGGCTTCTAAATGTTTAAAATCGGTTTATGCGTTTTTAAGCAAACATCGTTGAAAGTTCTAATTGTCAATTGTTGGTCTCATTCGATTCAGAATAGCTTAAAACGTCGAGAAAACATAAAATTAGCGAATCGGATTTTTTGATGAAAACAAACTTCTCCTTCGGAAAGTTTGTAAGGGGGCGCTGAGTAACATTTTTTCTGGAAAGGGGGCGGTAGGTGAAATAAGTTTGGGAATCACTGCACTAGACTATGTATTATAATCATTAAACTCGTAACTACACAATATTTTCACAAAATACTAATTTAAAAAATCACAATTGTATAGTGTGTTGTTCGTAGACTGATTGAAGATATAATGGAAAAAGGACTTTATAAAAAATATTTTTTACTAAGATTCTACACATGTGTGGAACGAATTGCGAATCCTTTGCGCGTCGTTTTATTGTTTTGTGAGAAATTTGGAAATACTATCTAAATAAAAGACATTTGTGTCGCACAGCGTGTTAAGTTCATTCCGTTTATTTATTGATTTATTGCTATAAATAGGTAAAAAAGATCCTTCTATAATTCTTCGTTTGAATAAATTTTGTTCGAATTGTAGTACAGTCGGGTTAGAAAGGTCCATATTGTGTTTTAAAGTATAAATATGCTATGCTATCATAGTTTTAAATTGTCTTGGATTTTTTTAATTGTATTTATGGTGTTGTAAACGTTTCATTAAGTTCTGGATTGTTTCTCCTATGTAAATTAAATTACAATCTAGATAATTAATTTGATAGACAAGATTTCTAAGTCGTTCGATATTAAAAATATATAAATATATATTATATGACTCTGAATTTGATGTTGACATATGTATTGATAAAGTCTAGTAATTGGGCATAACATCAATAACAAGTGGAGTGTATGGCATCGTGCCTTAAGGCAAATTGCTGGAACTTTCCGTACCGTAACGAAATGATCGAGGAATATTAAATGTGTTCAAATATATTATTACAAATACTCTGTAACATTGTCTAATATTTATAAGAATTATACAAACTGAATTGCAAAGTTGAAATTATTTGTTTAAAGTATATTAGAACTCTAGTCAGAATTAAAAATAAAATCTGAATTATTTTCGATATACAAAAAAATTGAACAAAAAAGTTGAAACATTTTTTTTTTCTCAAAATAAATTATTTTGTTAAGATAAGCAGAAAGTTCTTTGAATCATTTAAATCGGACGCTTAGTTCTCTCAAAAACTGTCATTTTTTACTCATTTATCTTTGTATCTTTGAAATGGTTAGCCCTGCCTTTGCCAAAAACTAATAAACACTTCTCCCAATCATTACAAATTGAATACGAGGGCATGTAAAAAGTAAGGTTCCCAATGTTGTACATTCGTCGTGCGAGATGCTAGGAAAAATCTGGCAACGCCAGTTTCATTGTTGATCCCTCCCACTCCATTCCAAATATATAGAAATTCACTGCGAATATTAGTGCGAGTGTAACAGCCATCCGCGATGGCTCCGCCAGATATGAAATCCGTTCCGTAATTCGATTTTTAAACGCGAAGAAGCTTACACCTGTTGATATTCATAGATAGTTAGAAGAAGTTTATGGCAAATGCATCCTTGCATCAGCATCCAGCACGTCCGCAAATGGTGCAGGGAGTTCGCCAAAGGACGAACATACGTTCATGACGAGCAAAAGAGCGGGAGACCGTCGGTGTCTGACGATGTTGTGGCGAAGAGCTCTCTACTCCAGGATCGAAGAGTAACGCTTCGGTAACTGGCTGATCGGGTTCCTGAAATTTGTCTAAAATCCATCAACAACATTTTGACCAAAAAACTTGGTTATCACAAGGTGTGTGCGCGGTGGGTCCCGCATATGCTTCCAGAAACCCACAAAGACAATCGTGTCAAGTGTGCCGAGTGGTTTTTTCGAGAATGCGCCGAGAATACTGAAGAATTCTTGGACTCCATTATTACGGGAGATGAAACGTGGTGTCACTACGTTACTCTGGAAACAAAAGAAGACTCAAAACAATGGCGCCATTCCAGGTCGCCGAAGCCGAAGAAGTTTAAGCAGACGCTGTCCGCAGGAAAAGTGATGGCTACGGTGTTTTGGGACCGAAAAGGCGTCTTGCTTACCGAGTTTATGCCTAAAGGGACCATAATAAATTCGGACATGTACTGCGATACGTTAAGAAAACTCAAAAGAGCCATCCAAAATCGCCGGAGAGGAAGATTGAGCAAGGGCGGTAGGATGCACCACGACAACGCGCGACCGCATGTCTCTCGACAGACCACCGCCTAACTAGAAAAATCCGGGTGGAAATTGCTTGATCATGGCCCCTACCGCCCTGATCTTGCTCCCAGCGACTTCCACTTGTTCCCAAAATTGAAGCAACACTTAAGTGGACAACGCTTCAGTACAGATAAAGAGGTGATGGAAGCGGTCAACAAGTACATTGGCGACCTAGCGGCGGAGTTCTTTGAAGCGGGTTTTCAAAAGTGGATAATTCGTCAGAAAAAATGCGTTGGAAGATCTGGTGACTATGTAGAAAAATAGTTTGAAATACAAGCTTTCCGATTGTATACATATTTATTGCAATAAAAAATGCCCAAACCCAGAAAAAAATGTGGAAACCTTACTTTTTACATGACCCTCGTATTTTTAGATCATTTAAATCCGATACTCCGTTCTCTCAAAAACACAATTTGTATTTTTTGCACTCTTTGCTCCGTAACTCCGTAACGGCAAGACTTGCCTTTGCCAAAAACTAGTCAGCACATCTCCCTATCAATAAAAATCGAATGTATTTTGAGCCATTCAAATCGGTTGATCCGATTTCGCCCGAAAACGCGACTGGAAATTTGTGTCCATACATAGGTACATATACAAACACACACGCATCCATTTTTTCTGAGGTATATCAAAATGTTCAGAAACCTTCAAAACGTCGAGAAATGTAAGAAATTTCAATTTCGATTTTTGGCCCATTACAATAACTTACCCTACGGGAAGTTAAAAAACAAGAATTTCTTTCAAAAAGTCATTTTAAATCCATCGACTATAATCTAAATAAAACTAAAAATAAAACTAGTGGGGTGTATGGCATCGTGCCTTAAGGCAAATTGCTGGAACTTTCCGTACCGTAACGAAATGTTCGAGGAATGAAATTCTGAATGTTTTCAAATAGATTATTATTAATATTGTAACATTGTCTAATATTTATAAAAATTATATAAACTGAATTGCAAAGTTGAAATTACTTGTTTAAAGTATATTAGAACTATAGTCAGAATTGAAAATAAAATCTGAATTATTTTCGATATACAAAAAAATTTTTTTTAAAAAAAAAAAAGTTGAAACAAATTTTTTTTTCAAAATCAATTATTTTGTGAAGACAAGAAGAAAGTTCTTTGAATCATTTAAATCGGACGCTTAGTTCTCTCAAAAACTGCCATTTCTAACATATTTAACTCCGTATCTTTGAAATAGCTGGGCCTGCCTTTGCCAAAAACTAATAAACATTTTTCCCAATCATTACTAATTGAATGTTTTTTAGATCATTCAAATCGGATACTCCGTTCTCTCAAAAAGTCGATTTCTATTTTCTACACTCTTTGCTCCGTATCTCCGAAACGGCTGGACCTGTCTTTATTGACCCTATATTCTGAAATATTAAAAATTATTGAATTAATATTGAATAAACACCATTAATAAAAAAAATTATGTATTCTGAGTAAATATATACATTTTTTTAAAAAAATCAATATATTGAATTTTATCAATTTTATTACAATTTTCAAATCATTTTTTATGATTTTAGGATATATAATATTTAAAATATATTTAGTATCTATAATATAACATTTTGTGCCATAATTAATTTTATTACAGTCAACATATTATTTTTCATGATTATAGGATATAAAATATTAAAAATATATTTAATATTATGATATAACTTTTCGTGCCATAATTAATGTTTATCTGTGTATAAGTACTAATCATTTGAGATATTAAGAGTTCACTTGTCTGTTCACTTGATTTTCCACGTTAGTGAGGTTATAACAAATTATTATTTCATATTTCATTCCGTTTATTTATTGATTTATTGCTATAATAGTTAAAAAAGATCCTTCTATAATTCTTCGTTATAAATCCCAGTAAAAGATAGCGTAAAATATCTCGGAATACACTTGGACACAAAATTGAACTGGAGAGTTCACATTAACAAGAAAAAACAGCAGATTGATGAACTATTCAAAAAACATTACTGGCTACTGAATAAACGTTCCGAACTGTCGACGAATAACAAACTAATTATTTATAAATGTATTTTTAAACCAGTGTGGTCTTATGGGATTCAACTATGGGGCACCGCCAAAAAAACCAATCTACAGATTATTCAGCGAGTGCAGAACAAGATCATATGTTGCTGTCCTGGTGAATCAACCCAACTGGTTGATTCACCAGGACAGCAACATGATGACAGTAAATGAAGAAATTCAACAAAAAACAAACAACTACAAAAAAAGAATAGACGAACACCCAAATTACTTGGCACACAATTATTATTATCTTACTATTTCTATTATTGTTATTTTGTTATATTTTATTATTTTTCTAGTATTATTTTATTATTCAGAAATTTTATTTATATTATTTATTAATTTTATTTTTATTATTATTTGCTTATATTTTATATTAAATCATATTACGGATATTATTTTCATGTAATTTTTATCCTTTGCACTTTTATTTATTTAAATTTATGTTATTATTTATCAATATTACTAGATGTTAATAATTTAGCAGTTGTAATAATTATTGAAATTAAAAAAAAAATATGATTATAGGATATAAAATATTAAAAATATATTTAATATTATGATATAACTTTTCGTGCTATAATTAATGTTTGTTTGTGTATAAGTACTAATCATTTGAGATATTAAGAGTTCACTTGTCTGTTCACTTGATTTTCCATGTTAGTGAGGTTATAACAAATTATTATTTATATTATACAAATTATTATTTATATTTATATTATACGCCATTGATTCTATTATTCACTACAATTTCACACACCAAGTTTTGTTTTTAATTTCACAAAATAATATTTTATTTACACATTAACTTTTATTAATTTTATCGCAGTTTACACACTCACTATTATTATTGTTTATTAACTTCCCGTAGGGTAAGTTATAGTAATCGTCCAAAAATCGAAATCAAAAATTTTTACATTTCTCGACGTTTTGAAGGTTTCTGAACATTTTGGCATACCTCAGAAAAAATGGATGTGTGTGTGTGTGTGTGTGTGTTTTTGTATGTCCGCGTTTTTTCGTCCACGTTTTTGGGCGCACGGATCAACCGATTTGAATGGTTTAAAAAACATTCGATTCCTATTGATGGCGAGATGTGCTGATTAGTTTTTGGCAAAGGCAGGTCCAGCCGTTACGGAGATATGGAGCAAAGAGTGCAAAAAATAGAAAGCGAATTTTTGAGAGAACGGATCAACCGATTTGAATGGTTTAAAAAACATTCGATTCCTATTGATAGGGAGATGTGCTGATTAGTTTTTGGCAAAGGTAGGCCCAGAGGTTTTGGAGTTACAGAGCTAAATTTAAAAAAAATGGCTGTTTTTGAGAGAACTAAGCGTCCAATTTAAATGATTCAAAGAACTTTCTGCTTTTTTCAACAAAACAATTGATTTTGGAAAAAAAATTTTTTGTTTCTAATTTTTTTTCAAAAAAATTTTTTTGTAATTTTGGACTAAAAATTCAAAAAATCACCAAAGCTAAGCACAGTCTAAGCGCCACTCTGGTAGAAATGTTTACGCAAGTGCGTTTAGACTGTTTGTGTACTGGAGCACTTTTCCAATTTTGTGAAAATTATTGAAAAATGTGAAAATGCCGCCAAACTGAGCACAGTATAAGTGAAAATGTCGCACAGAATTATTTGCAAATGCGTTTAGACTGTGACTATGCGGGAGCACTTTTTCAATTTTGTGTAAATTTGGCAACTATTTTTTTTTGGAATTTGATTCGAAATGAAATGACGATTGTTAATGTTCTGGAGATCATAAATTGATTTATTTATAATTAACTTTCCATAGGGTAAGTAATCGCAAAAAAATCGAAAATGAAAATTTTTATATATCTTCACGTTTCAGAGGTTTCTGAATATGTTGGCATACCTTGGAGAAAATTGATGTATGTGTGTGTGTATGTGTGTGTGTGTGCGTGCATGTGTGTGTGGTCGGATACAAATTTTCGTCGACGATTTCGGGAACACGGATAAAGCAATTTGAATAATTCAAAAAACATTCTAACCGTTCCGAAGATATGGGGCAAAAAGGGCCAAAAACGGTAACTTAGTTTTTAAGAGAACGGAGCATTCGATTTGTATAGTTCAAAAAACATTTTACTTGTATTAACAAGATGAAGATTTGATCAAATTTTCATGAAGATAGGACTAGCGGTTTCGGAGATCTAGTAAAAAAAACTAAAAAAAAATAACATTTGGCGGTCAACAATAATCATTAGACATTAGACATATGCATATCAAATTATCAGATATTTTATTGAGATTTTTACAATAAGTATAAGTTTTGTTTACATTCCTATGGGTTCCGTACCATTGTTTTTCTGTTAGACAGCGACGCGGCGCTTACGCGCTTTATATTTTGTCTCTATGCAGTTAAAGCAGTACGATTGCTTTGAAAAAAAGTTCAGATCTTCCAAAATATATCAAAATGAAGATAACATTTTTTCCAAAAAAAAATTTTTATAAAAAAAATTGTTTAAAAATTTTTTTTAAAAAAAAAATTTATTTTCAAAAAAAGTAATTTTTTGTCCAATTTAAAATTTCTAAAAAATCTTATTTTTTCGAAGTAAAATTTTTTCAAAAATGTTAATCGTTTTTAAAAAAATAATAATTTTTGGTACGGGAAGTTCCAGCAATTTGCCTCAAGGCACGATGCCTTAATTGCCTTAAGACAAAATTCCACTTACAGCTAGTTACTTAAAGATTTAACAAATTTCTGGAACAACGCTTCGAGAAGTTTCTTGTGCCAACGAAGACGCGTGCGTGTGTCGAATTTCGATAGTTCGTATAACGGTATAACACCGCATGACACTGATGATTAATGTGCGGTTGAAGTATTTATATTCAATACAATAACTAGCTGTAAGTGGAATTCTGTCTTAAGGCAATTAGGGCATCGTGCCTTAGGGCAAATTGCTGGAACTTCCCGTACCAAAAATTATTTTTTTTTTTTAAAAACAATTAACATTTCTGAAAAAAATTTACTTCGAAAAAATAAGATCATTTTTTAAAAAAAAATTTTTTTGAACAAAAAATGTTTTCTTCATTTTGACATATTTTGGAAGATCTGAACTTGTTTTTCAAAGCAATCGTACTGCTTTAACTGCATAGAGACAAAATATAAAGCACGTAAGCGTGGCGTCGCTGTCTAACGGGTAAACATTGATACGGAACCCATAGAAAAATAAACAAAATTTATACTTATTGTTAAAATCTCTATAAAATATCTGAAAATTTGATGTGCATATGTCTAATGATCATTTTTGACCGCCAAATAGCATTTTTTTTTACTTTTTTTGTTAGATCTCCGAAACCGCTAGACCTGCATTTATGAAAATTTTATCAATTCTTTATCTTGTCAATACAAGTAAAATGTTTTTTGAATTATTAAAATCGGACGCTCCGTTCTCTTAAAAACTGAGTTACCGTTTTCGGCACTTTTTGTCCCGTATCTCCGGAACGGCTAGACCTGCCTTCGCCAAAAACTAATCAGCACGTCTCCTTATCAATACAAATCCAATTTTTTTTTAATTATTCAAATCGGTTGATCCGTGTTCCCGAAATCGTCGACGAAAATTTGTATCCGCACATACATACACACACACACACACACACACATACATCCATTTTTTCTAAGGTATGCCAAAATGTTCAGAAACCTCTGAAACGTAAAGATATATAAAAAATTTTATTTTCGATTTTTTTGCGATTACTATAACTTACCCTACGGGAAGTTAAAAATATGAGTTAATTAGTGTATTATATATATTTATTTAATTATTTATTTATTTATTTATGCGGAAATAGATATCCGTAAATAGATATCAGGCAGTACATCTTTCATAACATTTTTTCCAGCGTTTTTAATGATAGTTAGCCTGTTTTCACGTTCCTCTAAAAACGTAATCTATAAATTATTAATGATATATTATATATATATATATATAATATATATACATATATACATATATATATATATATATATATATATATATATATCTTATATATAAAATTCTTCTGTAACACAATGTAAGTTTCATTAATCCTCCTAAACTATGATTCGGATTTTTATGAATCTTCCTGAAGTTTGTTCGGGAAATTTTCTAGAATGTTTTGATTCACAGAAATATAGTTAGATTGTAGAAATAGATGGAAAAAAATACAAAAAACCGCTTATCATTGTTTGACCTTTAAAATATTTAAGGCATGGTTTGACATTAAAAACAAATGACAACTGTCATTTGCCAAACATTTCTATTCACTTATAGGCTAAGGCAATATTAAAATATAATAAATTCATGATTATAAATAAGGAAAATGTAATGTCTACATTATTATTGCCGAAGAGCAGCTGAGATGTGCCAAAAATTAAATTAATATAAGATGCAAATAATATAACATGCGTTTGACAAGTGATGATGCAGTCTGCGCATGCGTCTGACGTGCGCGTGTGTTTGCTTTTGCTTGCAATAATTTTGTTTGCGCACTTTGCGAACAGATTCGCCGTACGAATTCGTGCAAAGGAGCGAGCCATAAGTGATTGCGCTCAAAAATATTCAATTTGCGGTCGTTTTGCCTTACTATACTATGTTACAATACAAAAAAAAATTATTTAGAAGTTTCATTGTGTCAAAAATTCATGTTTGTCATTGGGTACGGAATATTTACTCAATGGAGCGCTTTCGGTCTGAACTTTTTTTTACTGTTCTCCATTTCGTTTGGAATTTTGAAACTAGGTTTATCTTACTCTTCAGAAGTGAAAACAATTTAGACTCCTTTACCACTTCTCGGGTGGATAACATTTCTTTTCAGTGGTGTAATTTTACTTTTTTCAAAATAACGTTGGGTATCGATAAAAGAACTAATTATAAGAGAAAAATGTTTAATAATGTTTTTCAAAAAAGCAATTACTTTTCAAGTTACTGGCTAATGAAAATTTGTTTCTTTTTTGCATTTTTCATCGTTTTTTGCTAATATCTTCAAAAATACACATTTTAACAAAAATCATGTAATGAACAAAATTATATCAATAAAAATCCTAATAAATCGCTATTTTATAGTGTTTTAGGAACATTATTAGGCTAGATATGAAAATGGGTTTTTATATTGCTCAAAATAAGCTTTAAAATGAGTACTTCTGCGTGTAAAATGAGTAAACTATCATGCAAATAAAAGACGCATATAATGGTTTTTCATTTAAATAAAATAGTTTTTCAGTGCCATTTCCACCAAATTTAAAAATAATCGTATTCCATCTAGAATTAACTTGGTTTAAGAGATCTTGATGGATTCTAGAAAATACCACAACTTTAGTACAAACGATTTTAAAAAAAAATCATGATTTCATAAAAAAAAACATTAAAAAAAAACATCCAAATTCTCATTATAATATCTCTGAAAGAATACGTATAAAAGTATATATATATGAAAATTCGAGGTATTTTTCTGACTAATTATTGTTGTTTATTATTTTTCCATTATACAAATATTGATAGAGGTATTAATTAAGGAGTGCGCGGCTGTCCAACTAGAAGTCTTTCGAGCCCTTTAACCCTTCGCCGTTTCACAATAAGAGAAGTTACGGTAAAATTTATGATAAAGAAAGTTGTAGCTTATTTAATCACCTTTAAAATAGTGTATTACAAGTTCTGATAAAATCAGAATTAAAAGAGTAATAATCCAATTAATGCGGTGGATGGTGACGGAGTGCAAATTGTTTTCACTTCTGAACTTAAAATAAAGATTAGCCCATTTCCAAAATATCAAGTAAATTGGAGCACAGTAAAAAAATTCACAGAGCACAAATATTAAAAAATGTTCAATAAAATTGTATATTAAAAATTATACACTGCGATTTATAGAACAAAATTTCCAATAGCTCAATTTATTTTATTGCATTTAAGGGTTATATAGTATTTTTAGTCATACCTGTAGATGTGGATGTATAAATGAATGATTTTTTGTTTATTCACGACTAAAACATCGATTTTCCAAATTTATCACACTAAAAATGATCGTCTGCCTTTGTGATTTATGTCACAGCTTAAGATAAACGTGTTGAAAATTGAAATCTTTTAAAAAGTACAACAAATTCAGAAAGAATTACTATATAGCATTCGCGGCAAAGGTGCAATACCACCTTTTATTTTTCTACCCAAAATAATTGCTTCAATAATGTTGCCTATAATTTTTATAATATTGAACCATATTTTAACTGGCTTTTAGTAATTTTAATATCTAAATCACATTTTTTTCACTAATAAATCAATATACATTATTGCTCAAGTTTATATTTGAAGTGAATTAATTTGTCAAATCCTGTTCACATGTGCTCTATTCAACTTACGATCAACAAAGTTATGCTATATAGTATTATGCCGCATATATATTCTATAAATCGCAGTGTATAATTTTCAATATACAATTTTATTGAACATTTTTTAATATTTGTTAAATGAATAATTAAAGTGTTAACTGTGGGAATTGAGAAGAATCATTTTATTTGAAACAGTTTTACATTCAACATCACTCATATATTGGTGTAAATAGTAATTCAAAAAACAGTAATTATTATTTTTAACTAAGCAGTAAATATTAGTATAAAATATTGTAAAATTGTAGACGTGGGTACAGAACAACGTCTGTCGGGTCAGCTAGTATATATATATATATATATATCTTGATATATTATATATATATATATATATATATATATAATAAACAGCAAAGTTTTTATGCTAGGCTAGTGAGTCAAAAATCAGGGTCACAATCTCTGTCGAATATTTTACGAAGTGTATTAGTTTAAAAATTAATAAATTTATTAATTTTGGTTAATAAATCGTTAGCGATTTATTTACCAAACATAACTGATGTATTTGAACATAACTGAACGCAGCTGGGCTGAAAGAGAGAGCGACATTTCTGCACAAGAGGCACAAACGTTCGCATCTTGTCGGCTAGCTGGCATCTAGCATCCCTTTGCGTGCCACGCACACTTTGATAAAAAGGATACGCGCTAAGAATAATCGACCATATTTTGTCGAATGAATACACAATATTTTGTCAAGCGCAAATTCATTTTTAATTATTTAATTATTTTCGATAATAATTTAAATATAACTACGGCTAATATTGTATTTGATTATTGTAGTAATAATATTTGTATTATATTGTTACTATTTTAATTTTTATCAATGGCAAAACATATTTTATAATATTATCTTTGAACATAACTTTATAAAGATATAAATATATTATTATGATAATATGTCTGTGCATGTGATATTCTAATATGTATGTGCATGAAAGTTTCATGTAACAATATAAAACACATTTTTTTTTTTTTTTTTTTGTCAATCAAAACTTTATTCAAGTTTTATAATACGAAATTGTTGAGTATATAAAAAACAAATAATTAAACATAAATACAAAAATATAAATGTAAATAATAAACAGAATATTAACAAAATAAAATTACAAAATATTGAAATAATAATCTTAACATCAACTATGGCTGGAACTAAGCATTAACTACTCTGTCGAGTGATGAATGCTTCTATGATGGTAGATGAGGAAGGTCATCGGGCCATTTCTTCTTCAGTCTTCTTGTTGGATTGGGCAGAGATTTGATGATGGGATTTGTGTGGCGTTCTAATTTCTTGATGTGGGATATGCTTCTTGATTTTATGTATTCTGCAACGGTTGGAATATTTAGGTCTTTGTGGAGGCAGTAGTTGGATATATACCACGGTGCGTCAGTGAGGATTCTTAAAATTTTATTTTGGCATGTTTGTATAATTTTGATGTTTGAGTTGCATGCGCAACCCCACAATTCTATACCGTAAGTCCAAATAGGAATAATTATTGTTTTGTAAATGAGTAATTTGTTTTCGAGAGAAAGGTCTGATTTTCTTTCTATAAGCCAATACAGCTCCTTGATTTTTATTTGAATTTGTTTTTTCTTATATTCAATTTGGGTTTTCCAATTTAGTTTTGAGTCAATATGTAGTCCAAGGTATTTCACACTATTGGAGGAAGGAATTATTTTGTTATTTAAATGAAGAGTTGGATTGTTATGATGTTTTAAGGAAATAATGAGATGTTGGGATTTATCGGCATTGATTGTAATATTCCATTTTGCGAACCATTCTTGAAGTGTTTGTAAGTATTTTTGGACCTGTAAATTGGCTAATAAAATATCTTTATGTTTTAATATTAAAGCTATGTCATCAGCAAATGTGCTGATAGTTACTAACTCATCAGTAGGCATATCATGCGTATACAGGAGGTATAATAATGGGCTTAGCACACTGCCCTGTGGTACACCGCATTCTATATTTCTGATGGCAGAGGTCTCTCCTTTTATTTTTACACAAAATTTTCTGTTATGTAGGAATGATTTTAGGATTTTGAAGTAAGAGGGAAATGTTATAAAGATTTTGTATAAAAGTCCAGAATGCCACACCTTGTCAAACGCCTTGCTAACATCTAAAAATACAGACACACAGTGTTCCTTTTTATTTAAGGCTTCCAAGCTGTAAGACACGATCCTGTTGCACTGTTGTGTAGTGGAATGTTCTCTTCTAAAGCCGAACTGATTGTTCGGTAGCCAGTTTGTATGAGGATAATCTTCGAGCAATCTGCGATGTAGAAGTTTTTCCATTAGTTTGGAGAGAATTGGCAAATGGCTGATTGGTCGATATGAAGAAGTGAAGTAAGGGTCCTTGTTTGATTTTGCTATCATAATAATTTCGGCTGTCTTCCAAGCAGTAGGCCAATAATAAATTTTTGATCTCAATAGGAATTGTTATTTTTTCTTTTGTTGCCTTTGGGGTGGGAGTAATTTGTTCTGTTGTTGTGCATAAGATTTCTGTAAAAAATTGTAGTTGAGTTTCTATATCGGTCGTGTTTTTTGGCCTTATATTTGGAAGTGTTCTAGAGTTCAGAATTTTTTTGTAATGGACCCAGTCAGAGAATTTATTATGTAAAAATTGAATGGAATGGGCAGGAATCGGTAGCGTACTAAATGTTAATAAGATTGGGGAATGGTCTGACGATAAGTCATAGCTTGGTTCAATATTCATTTGAAATTTGGAAATGCCTTTAAAGATAAAAAAATCTAAGAGATCTGGGAATTTACTTGAATCTGAGGGCCAATATGTGGGGCTGTCTGTTGATATGTAAGATAAGTTGTTTTGTTCTAATGCTGTATAAAGTTCTTTGCCTTTAGCAGTAGTTAAACGTGAACCCCATGCAGAATGCTTACAATTGAAATCCCCTCCAATAATAAATTTAGATCCGAATTGAGAAAAAATGATGTAAACTCTGAAGACGAAATTTTGAATTTTGGTGGACAGTATATTGCAGATACATGAAGATCATAAAGATTGGTTACAATTGCAAATTGCGTTGCTTGAATAAATTCTTCTTCAATATTTGGAAGAGCATAGGGGTTTAAGTTATTTTTCACTAGAGTCGCCGAGCCACCTCGAGCTCTTCCACTTGGGTGATTAGCATTATAAGTGGTATATTCGTGAATTTTGAAAAATGATTTATCTGTAAAGTGTGATTCAGAAATTAAAATAATATCTACATGATTTAATTTTAGAAAACATTCTTATTCGTTTTTATGTGGTATTAAGCCGTTGACATTCCATTGTGCTATTTTAATTACCTTTGCCATTGTTCAATTTATTCATGAGTGAAACTAACATATTGAGGACCATGCTGTTTTGTTGCATAAGTTGATTAAATAAGGATTTGAATTCTTGAAGAAATGAGGAAAGGGATAAAGGTTCTGAGTCCGTAATAGGATTATTGAAATTTGTAAAAGAATTTCTTGTTATGTTTGCGTATGATAAGTCGGGGTTTCTTGATTTGAATGTTGGAGGAAATGTATGAGGTTTGTCTTGTTTGTTTATGTTATGGAGTGTTGTTTTGTATCTCGTATTTTCGGTTGACTTACTATTGAGAAAATTATTTCTTTGGTCATTTATTTCTTTGTAGTATTCGCATAATTCGCGATAATTAGCAGTGCGGGCCCCTCCGCAGAGACAGCAGCACGCTGGGGTTTTGGGATCTTTGGGGCAGATTTTAGTATTGTGGTCATCTCCGCACTTTAAACAGGCATATGGTCTGTTGCAATATCGCTGGGTATGATTATATAATTGGCAGCGTGTGCACTGTATGATATTATTATTTTGTTTTGGAGGCTCAATTCGGATTATATTGTTTGATATTTTATAAATGTCATAGATTTTTTTATTGTTGCTTGCTGGTTCGAGGTCGACGAAGAACATATTCAAAGGTTGTTTTGATATTCTATGCCTGATGTTTGTTACGTTCCTAACGGTGTGACCTTGCTTTGCTAATTCCGATTTGATAGTGTCGATGTCAGTGGTAAAATGTAGGTTTCTCACAATCACAATTCTATAGGCTTTTTCTTCTTTCAAATGATACATATGGAAGACAACGTTTGCAATTTTTAAATAACTAGATAAGTTTCAAAATTGATCAATTGTGCTGCAAAAAATTTTGAAGTTATTATTTGCCAGACTTCTTAGAAAATATTGTTCGCGTGGAATGATTTTGTTGATTGCTTATTTCATGTCGTTTATTTTATCGACGCCATACACATAAATAGGTGGAGGTTTGTTTACAATTGGTTGAACTGGACTGTCATTGTCCATATTGATAGATGATAAAGCCGTGAATCGATTTTGAGTTATGGTAATTGAATCTAATGGTTTCGGTGTTATTTTACGTTTTTTGTTGCTAATTACCTGCTAAGAAACGCCGGTTGTGTTCAGTATTGCTGCATTGTTTTGTTGAGAATTATTGCTAGATGTACTTGCAGTTTGTAATGCGCTGGTGCTCGGAACTGGGCTACTTGGAGTATTAATTGTTTCATTTTCATCTAATTTATCCATATTGTTGAGAACATTAAATGTTTGTACTATTAGACCGTTGGTCTCTTGGTCCCCACCGAAGGGGGACATTTCACTGAAACTTATACCTGATAAAAGGTTTTGTTTACACTTTGTCACAAAATTATTTCAGATAAATATTAATACACTTTAAATATCGAATGTTTGGCTTTGCTTCGATGTTATCGGTACCGTGTCCGAAGACTGAATGAAAACACAAAGTTAAAATAAAAATATAAACTAGTGGGGTGTATGGCATCGTGCCTTAAGGCAAATTGCTGGAACTTCCCGTACCGTAACGAAATGTTCGAGGAATACTGAATGTTTTCAAATAGATTATTATTAATATTGTAACATTGTCTAATATTTATAAGAATTATATAAACTGAATTGCAAAGTTGAAATTATTTGTTTAAAGTATATTAGAACTATAGTCAGAATTAAAAATAAAATCTGAATCATTTTCGATATACAAAAAAAAATTATACAATTTTTTTCCAAAATCAATTATTTTGTTAAAACAAGCTGAAAGTTCTTTGAATCATCTGAATTGGACGCTTAGTTCTCTCAAAAACTGCCATTTTTTGCATATTTAGCTCTATATCTTCGAACTGGCTGGGCCTGCCATTGCCAAAAACTAATAATCACTTTTCCCAATCATTACTAATTGAATGTTTTTTAGATCATTCAAATCGGATGCTGTTCACTTAAAAACTTGATTTCTATTTTCTGCACTCTTTGCTCCGTATCTCCGTAACGGCAGGACCTGCATTTGCCAAAAACTAATTAGCTCATCTCCCTATCAATAGGAATCGACCCTATTACCCTACGGGAAGTTAAAAATAGATATATTATAATATATGATTAATAATTTCGGAAAGCAGATTTTACAAAAAAGTATATTTATTTATTCCATACCGATTCTACAAAATGAGAAACCATATTTTCCATTCCGATTGAGCAATACAAGAAAAAACGTATTTCACATTCGTTCTTTATTAGCAAAATCGTAAATGATTTGTATGTGAATAATTCTATATTCTAAATCCTACAATTATATTGCTCTTATATATAGCCTATATTCAGCAATATGAATAAACCATGTAAAACTCATATTCAGCGTTTTATATATCGCCCACATTCAGCAATATGGAAAAATCATATGCAAAACACATCATATATAGCTCATATTTATCCCACATTTAGTAATATGGAAAATTCATGTAAATCTAATATTTGCCGTCTTATATACCGCTCATATTAATCGCACGTTGCGTACGTGGGCTCAACATTTTTAACATTGGCTACAGGTTTAAATATTTAGCTTGCATTAAAAACATCTCCAGCTCAGATGTATTTCTACTGGTACTGGTATAGTACTATGTATTATAGACATTAAACTTGTAATTACACAATATTTTTACAGAATACTAATTTGAAAAATCACAAATAGGTAGTGTGTTGTTCGTAGGCTCGTTGAAGATATAATGGTGAAACTTTTTAAAAAATATTTTTACCAAGATTCTACACATGTATTTGCAACCGAATTGCAAATCCTTTGCGCGACGTTTTCATTGTTTTGTGAGAAATTTGTAAATACTATCTAAACTAGTGGGGTGTATGGCATCGTGCCTTAAGCAAATTGCTGATACTTCCCGTACCGTAACGAAATGTTTGAGGAATACTGAATGTTTTCAATCAATAATCGATGTTTTCAATCAATAATCGATGTTTTCAATCAATAATAATCAATTATTATTAATATTGTAACATTGTCTAATATTTATAAGAATTATATAAACTGAATTGCAAAGTTGAAATTATTTGTTTAAAGTATATTAGAACTATAGTCAGATAAAAGATATTTGTGTCGCACAGCGTGTTAAGTTCATTCCGTTTATTTATTGTTTTATTGTTATAAATAGTTAAAAAAGATCCTTCTATAATTCTTCGTTTGAATAAAGTTTATTCGAATTGTAGTACAGTCGGGCTAGAAAAGTCCATATTGTGTTTTAAAGTATAAATATGCTCCGAATCATAGTTTTAAATTGTCTTGGATTTTTTGAATTGTTTTTATGTTGTTGTAAACGTTTAATTAATTTCTGGCTTGTTCCTCCAATGTAAATTAAATTACAATCTAGACAAATCATTTGATAGACGAGATTTCTAAGTCGTTCGATATTAAATGTTCTGGTAAAAATAATACTAGTGGTTGTACTAAAATTGTTTACAAGTCAAAGTCCAGATTTATAAAAAAGTTTTTTCCAAGTAACATACAATTCTTTAATGTATGGCAATCATATTACACCAGAAAGAGATTCTGAGTCGGGTAAATCGTTATGTACTGTGGAATTGTCCATTTTATTCAAAAGGTATGTTCGTCTGTTTGAATAAAATGGAAAATTTCATTCAATTTTATAAAATGGACAATTCCAATTCAATTCAATTTTTTACCCTCAACATTTGATTCAATCCATAACTAGAAACAGAATTCTATACCTCCAAAACAGCCATAACTTTTCAACGGGAAATCCAAACCGCAAAAAGTCTTTTTCTTATTTCTGCTAATTTTAACTGATCAGATTACAATACAATCTATAAGTTGAAAGTTATGGTATTGAAAATCAAAGTCAAGAAGAAAAAAAATAGAATAAAAGGAGTTAAAGAAAGTAAATAGAATAAATAAATGAATAAATAATAATTAAAATAATAGTATTAATAATAAAAACAATAATCAATATTAAATAATAATTAAAAGTAACTTATTTGAAAATTTTCCTGTGCAAAACAAAGAAAATTATGTTGTTGACGGTAGATCACTGGGCCATTTTCTTTTCAAGCGTTTTAATTTTTCGGCTGTCTGTACTGTTTGCATTTCCGGATTGTCGTGTGCATCCAATTTGTTTTGAAAGATTAGACTTCTGTTTCTAATAACTTCCGCTACTGTAGGAATTTTTAAGTCTTTATGGATCATGTGGTTGATCATAAACCACGGAGCCTTACAGATTACTTTCAGAATTTTGTTTTGGACTCTCTGGATTATTTGAATGTTGCTCTTGCTGGCGCAGCCCCATAGCTCTATCCCATAAGTCCATATTGGAATTATTATTGCTTTTTATAATATAAGTTTATTTTCTAGAGACAGTTTGGATGATCTTCTCATTAGCCAGTTTATTTCCTTCAGTTTCAAATCTATTTGTTTTTTTTTCTTTGAAATATGCGTTTTTCAATTTAGTTTAGTGTCTATATGTATTCCTAGGTATTCTAAGGAATCCTGGTTTGGTATAATAGTCTTATTCAAATACAAGGCAAGATTTGTGTGGCTTTTCAGTGAAATGATGAGGTGCTGAGATTTCTTAACGTTAGTTTTTATGTTCCGTTCATCTAACCATAGTTCTATTTTCGCCAGGTAATTTTGAAGTAAAGAAGTAGCTGTTGTCACATCTCTATGACTTGAGGTAATAGCGATGTCATCAGCATAGGTGCTTATTGTTAATGTCGGATCGAGTGGCTTATCATTGGCGCATAGCAAATATAGTAATGGACTGAGATCGCAACCTTGCGAAACACCGGAATGAATTGGTTTTGTAGAGGAGAGTTCTTCATTTTCTTTAATTTGAAGGGTTCTATTTGATAAGTAAGATTCCAAAATTGTGAAATATTTTGAAAATGTTTTCTTTAATTTATATAATAATCCCATGTGCCAAACTTTGTCGAAGGCCTGGATGATGTCTAGAAAAACTGCTACACAAAATTCTTTTTTATTCAGGGCTGTGAGGATTGAGTTGGTTATTCTGTTGCATTGCTGTATTGTTTAGTGGCGTCTTCTAAAACCAAATTTGTGGTTAGGTATCCAGGATTCTTCGGGATGATCTTCTAATAGTCTTTGTAAAATAGTCTTTCGAATACTTTTGATAGAGATGGAAGCAGGCTTATAAGTCTATAAGATTTTACGTCAGATGAATCTTTGTTTGGTTTTGGGTTCATTATGATTTTTGCATTATTCCGAACAGATGTCCAGCAGTTAAATTGAAGAATGGAGTTGAAAATGGTTGTGATAAATAAGAAACATTTTGATGGAAGTTCTTTTAACATTTTAGGAGAGACTTGATCGTTTCCGGGGGCTGATTTTAATTTGATAACTTTGATTTTATTTTTGATTTCACTTGGTTTAAAAGGTCTTATGGTAGACGTCTGGCGATTTCCTTGAAGGGTATTCAATATTTCAATTTCAGCTGACAAGTTTGTTTTTTGAAAATTTTAATCAAGTATTCTGCAAATCCTTTGCACTTTTAGCCCAAGTTATGTGGTTCTGAGAGCAAGCTTTGAGAGGCGATTTTGACATTACAGGTTTCTGTTTGTTCTTTATAGATTTCTAAATAAAGGCTGCGAATTAGCTGCGAAACATATGAATTAAAGGAATCATTCTTCCAAATGACGATGATTTTCTTTAATTTATTGCAAATTTGGTTAAAACTACTTTTGTCCTCCGGCCAATGAGTTTGTTGCCACCTCCGCCTGGCCTTCTTCTTTGCAGCTATAAATCTTTTTATATTGGATGGTATTAGGGTAGGGCGGGGCTAGTTGAGCATAGGGGCAAGTTGAGCAATCGAAATATCTCGAAAACTATTCACCGTCCGTTTAGGCATTCTATGGCGGAAAGATAGAGGTTTGGGAGAAATAAACATTCCGCGATCGCTAGTGGCCGCTGGACAAATGAGTGAGGCTCACGGCCGTTTTGTTTATTTTGAGACCAAAAAGTAAAAACGTAATTCATCACGAGTTTTCGTCTAGTTTAGTCAAATGTTATTTATTTTTAACCAGGTAAATTTTATTCTTTCATATAATTATAGTACTTTTAATATGCACAGAGATTCTGGGTATAAATCTCACGGTTTTTTTAGAAACTCACTTTTATTTTGAAATTCCGAGTTGGGGCTAGTTGAGCATAGTTGCTATACTTGTTCTGTCACTAAGACAATTACCATTAACTTCCAGAAATTAATTATTATTTTTAGGATTTAAGCTAAGTCTATGAGTAATGATATAAAGAAATAATGATTTTAAACAAAAATACTGAATATAATGGTAAAATAATTCCTAGGTTAATTAATCGTTAATTATTCAAAGCAAATTACTATAAGTTTTGTTTTCTCTGTCCATAAAGACTATAAATATAGAACTGGTTATTAAAAACTTATTTTATTTCATCAATAATCGACATTGAACCTATAATTTCATTATACTTTCTTAGTGCTCAACTTGCCCCACCTATGGGGTACATTGAGCATACTTGACTTTTTGCATTTAAACAGCTGTAGCTTTTAAATTTTACTTATTACCAAAAACTAGTATTAATACTTTTGTTAAGCGATAAACAACAAATCTATTAAGCCGTATAGCAATTTATTGAGACTTTTCATTGAGGTGCTACATCTGTTTAAGTAAAAATTTGCTCAACTAGCCCCGCCCTACCCTACTTGATTATTTTTTCGTGGTGGGATACTTGGTGTTGATTCAACGCATGCATCAATGATAGTTTTATTCAAAAACATTTTTGAATTTATACTGTTTCTGTATTTGTTCCAGTCAGTAAATTTATTGAATAAACTGCAAAGACGATAAACTGGAATCGGACTTGAAAAATAGGTTAAAAGAATTGGTCGGTGAAAAGGAATGGTCGGAAAATAAATCAAAAATAGGGTCAATAATGAATTGCCAAGTTGGAATACCTTTTAATATAAAGAAATCAAGCAAAGCTGGAATTCTGTTGACATCGGTTGGCCAGTATGTTGGTTGACCAGTAGTTATATGTGAAGCATTTATTTCATTTATTGATGTTAGTAATTCTTTTCCTTGGGCCGTGGTTAGTCTAGATCTCCATGATGTGTGTTTGCAGTTGAAATCGCCTCTGACAGTGGCGTCGGAACCGTGTGGGCTGTGTGGGCTTGAGCCCACCCATCAATTTCAAAAAATTATATGGGCTAATATCTCTAAAAAAAACGAGACCACTAGTTGCCTTTCTAAAAAAAAAAAAAACGAGCCCACCCAGCAAAAATTTGGTTCCGACGTCACTGGCCTCTGACAATGAATTTATTGCCTAAACTGTTGAAAAATGATGCATAATCAGCGGCTAAATTTTTATATTTTGGCGGGCAGTAAATAGATGCTAGTGTTATACTATAATTTTTGGTTTGCACTAAGATTAAAGAAGCTTGTATAGTCTCTGATTGAACAGGGGGCAGGGCGTGGTGTTTAATGTGTTTTTTTATAAGGATTGCTGCTCCTCCATGACATTTCCCATCCGGGTGATTTGCAGAATAGGTTACGTAATTGTGAATGTTGAAATATGATTTCTCATCGAAGTGAGTTTCGGAAATTAGTAGAATATCGACTAGATTGAGTTTCAGAAATATTTCCAAAATATTCGTATTTACGTTGAATGACGCCATTCGCGTTCCAATGACATATTTTAATTGCTTCTACCATTATTTAAGCTGTTTACTAAAATGGTTAGCATATTTAGAATAGCTGAATTTTGTTGGTATATTGTACATAATTTTGAACTCGGTTAACAATTCATTTATTGGAGTGAAAGAATCTGGTGATGAGTTTTGAACGAAACGATTATTTTTAGTGGCATCGGCGTAGGATACGTTGTTAAGATTTGAACGATTGCCATTTTTTAGTAAATGTTTATTTTTTATTCATACCGCGAAAAGTACGTCGGAACTATTACCTCACCCTTTATAAACGATCTATACTACGCATGGAAAAAACTCTTCATTAAACATAATATTAAGGTAATCTTTACCTCAAATAACACTCTTTCAACATTATTTACTAAATTAAAATCTAAAGTAGATCCGAAAATTTTATGTAATTTAGTATACAAATTGAATTGTCTAAATTGCCAAGAATTTTACATTGGCGAAACTAGCCAAAACTTACAAAAAAAATGTCTCAACATAGAAATAATTCAAAAAATAAAAATCAGTATAGAACAATGCTCTCAGATCATATTAACACCCTTCTACATAAAATTGATTTTCTATACCCGAGTATTTTACATTTTAAAACCAATATATTTAAAAGAAGATTTAGTGAAGGTTGTCTAATATCATTAAGCAACAAAGCAATCAACAAGAGACTTGACAGCTAATCACTCTGAAATGATTACAAAATATTCCTCGACAATTTTTCAAACCATATTATCACTGAATAAACGTGTCCCTTTTTACTACTTTCCGTAACCATATGTTTTTACCAGCTTGCATATTTTAATAAAAATGTTAGTTTTTTAATTCTAATTCATAATTAGTTTTAAATGTTTGAACTAAATAGCTTGGCGTTAATATTGTGTCAATTAGTGTTGTGTAGTGTTTAATTGTTTTTGTCTATGAGTATCTATTTTTAAGTCTAATATGTTGTATCAATTTCCATTACTAAATTAATTACAAATAAACTTTTTAGTATTGCACTAAATGTCGGTCTCGATGAAGACTGAAACGTATGGATTATTAAAGCTGTTTTCCTAATTGCTTTAGTTTTTTTCACTTGGTGATATTGCCTGACTCAACACACTTGTTTTAATATATATATATATATATATATATATATATATATATCTCGGTTCTCTTTTTGATATGTAAAAACAAACAAATTAGCTCACTATTTCGTTTTTATTTACGACTTCTGTTTTTGCGTTTTCCGCCCGACTATCCGTTTGACATTATGAACAAGATTCTTTTTTTATTTTTGAGGTTGAGGATACTAGTCTATGCGATGTTTGAATAAAACTTTTACAATTGTGATGCCTGCATTCATTAATTGAATGACCTATTTTCTTACAATAACTACAGGTCTTAGAAAAATTATTTTGGGTTATATTTTGTTCTAAAAAAACAATTATTAGCGTTGTGCCCTATTTTTTACATAATTCACAATTTAAGTCAACGTGAGATGAAAGTAAATTAAATCTTTAGTTATTGCAAAGTTGATAGCATCGTTTAAGTCATCGAATCTACATGATTTAATTAAATTTTTTAATGGAATTTTGATACCATCGACAAAACTTCTAACAGCCATCTCCATATAAACATTTGTACTCCTTCCGCTATTACTTGCCCTTGAGAATCGCAGTCTTTACTATACATTTGATCAACTATATCCAAAATTCTGTCGCCAAAAGATTTAACTGATTCATTTTGAAATTGCTTAATATCGATACGTTTGGAATATAAAGTGTACACAGTAGTTTAGTCATAATATTACATAAATGTGTTTTTAATACTGAATAATTTGAAATTTTATTACGGATAACGTTTACTAACACTTTACTTGGTAACTAACTTACTTTTTACTATTTAAAATAATTTATATGCTTCCTCGGGTAACAAATTTACATGTAACGAGTCACATGCATCAATAAATGCATCTTGTGATTGAATGGTTCCTTGCCCTTGCTTAGGTATAAATCCTTGTCCAGGTTATCCGCTAGGCTCGAATATACACAATAGAATCGCCTTCTTGACTACCACTTAATTACTCAGTTTTAACACATTATTTTAGTTTTATTTGATAATTTGTTTTATTATTGTGGTATTTTATACTGGAGTACTATTTTATCATAGTTTTGGTTTTTATTTATTACAGTTATTAGTTATTGGTTGATATTTGTAGAATAATTAGTTATTATTTTGTTTATTATTTAGGAACGCGCCGATTTTATCACCACAATCTTGATATATTAACACTTAATCTTGAATTCACTAGTTGAAGTTTGTTTTTACACACACATTTTTTCATTATTTTATTATTGATTTCAGAGTAGGTATCATAATTAGCTGCCACCAAATGAGCAGATAATAATCGTCGGAGTCTGAATTCTCTATTCATTCTCAAGTGCATAGCTCATTGTCAAGTCGCATAGCGCATTGAATAGAGAATTCGGGCTCCGACGATCGTTGGTGAGGCAGAAGACAGTATATTGAATGACTTGTAAAGGATAACACATAATGCTGACACACTGATGATGAGACAAACCTAGTCTCGAAACGTTTGTGAAATTATTATTTAATAAATAAGTGCAAAAAAGAGTGTTGTTTGTTCATATTTCTAAATTAATATCTATCTATCCACTCAGAATATATTTGTCATACATTGGGTTGGGGAAAAAGAAATCCATTATTTTTACGTGAACTTCAAGACTTTATTTAACATGTTTTGCATTGTCTGATTTAGGTTAAATATGCACCATTTTGTTCTATAATTTGTTGCCATTTTAATGGTAGCTTCATTATGCCTCTCTCATAAAAGTCTTGGTCCTTATTAGCTAAAAACTCCAGCAATTGATTTTCACACTCTTCCCTTGATGCCAATTTCTTGTCACTAAAAAAGTTTAACCCAACCCAACCCAATATATATATACTAGCTGACCCGGCGAACTTTGTTCCGCCATAATGGCAATAAATAAGCTTTTTTTTTAATGGAAAAAATAAAAATAGAAATAAAATAGCAACATTAATCATTCATAATGATTTATTCATTTTAGTGCCTCTTCATTGAAGTACCTTCTTATACACAACATTTTTTGCTTTGTTATCAGGCGCAAAAACAAACAACGCAGATGGTTTTCCGACCCGTGAACATGCCACATATAGTTGACCATGGGAAAAACATGAATGTTCCAAATTCAAACCACAAACTTTTAAGGATTGCCCTTGTGATTTGTTGATGGTCATGGCAAATGCGAGACGTATTGGAAATTGAATCTTTTGAATTCAAACGGCAGATCGGTTGGGATCATCGGTATTCTCGGAATGAGAACTTCCTCACCTTTAAATTTTCCTATCATTATGGTAGCGTAAATTACATTGTTCATCAATTTTGTAACCACCAAACGCGTACCGTTGCACAGTTTTGGTTGGTTTATGTTCCTAAGCATTATTACTACGGAGCCAACCTTTAGGAGTAAATTGTGCGGTGGTAAGCCAGGCACGTCCAAAGAATTTAAAAATTCAATTGGATAGTTGGTGGCTTCATCTTCATTTGTGACGCAATCAATAGATTTGAATGAAAGCATTGTTCCAATTATTTTATTTTGAATTATGTGGTTTAGGTCATCTACATCTTTATTCTTTGCTGCTAAAATTGCCCGCTCACTCAACCATTCATTATTTTTGCTATTAGAAACAATTTCTGGAAATACATTGTTGATAAGTTCGTCTTTTGATGAGACAAAATTACAAAAATTGTTTGGAAATGATATTAATCCGCTCGATTCATCGACAGGTACTTGACCATTACCGATACTCAGCAATTGCTTCGAGAAAACTTCAGCAGATGTATCATTAAGCAATGTAACTCTCATGTTTGTTGTCAGTTGCAGTTTCTTCACATAGCGCCATAGATTTGACGATTTGAGGCAAGCGTTTATTTCGTCGGCAGCTGTAGATCTTGGAATTACTGGCAGTATTTGGCGGAAATCGCCAGACAGTAAAATCATTGCTCCTCCGAAACATCTTGAGTCATTGCGTAAATCTTTTAATGTTCGGTTAAGTGCTTCTGATGCACGTTTATGCGCCATTGTGCATTCGTCCCAGATGATGATTTTCGATACCGCTAAAACTTTGGCCATTGCTGAGTGTTTTGCAATATTACACGTTGGTTCTTCAATAGTTTGAAGATTTAACGGTAATTTGAATGCAGAATGAGCCGTACGGCATCCTTCTAACAATGTGGCTGCTATTCCAGAAGAAGCAACTGCAACCGCTATGTTTGATCTCGCCCGAACACTTGCTAAAACTAATGACATGAGGAATGTCTTGCCAGTTCCACCAGGAGCATCTAGAAAATATAAACCACCATTTTCATCATCGATTGCCTTCATTAAAGTATCATAAACTTCCTTTTGTTGGCAATTCAACAGGGAACATTTGTTTGAACTACTAAATCTAATTCCTGGTGGTCATATTCACGTTCCCGTTCCAATTCTCGATTAAATGTGTCATTCATTTCACGACATGGTGCTGGCATGCCTAACCTGATTAATAAATTACCGCACATGAGGTAACAGATATCTTCGATCAAGAGTAAAGCACGATTGTGTACTTCCTCATTCATCTCAATATCGAAATTTCTAGAACTAACACGAATTTGATGTAAAATATCTTCTGACATATTGTCCTTGTATTTGTGCCACAGGTTACATGGATTTGATGGAAAACATGTCGAAATAATTATAGCGAATAATGTGCGTATCTGGCTTGGAGATGCAGAGATAATGGCTTCAGCGATTGTCGTATCCCAATGACTATCGTTTTCTAATAATTTCAATTCCTCACATGCAGCACGATATGTTGGAAATATTACATGATTAACAGTTCGTAGTGACTCAAATGACGTTGGCCCACGCACATTTACCAGCAACAGCCGCAAATAAAAACATTCAATATTCTTTGGATGAACTGTATACATTCGACCAAGAGCTTCAGTAGAACGCACATCTGGATACCCAGGAACCGCATTGCCTTTCTTCCGTCTTTGAAAATTCTTCGATAAAGCATTCCAAGTATAATAACGTGGCATCTCCGAGTAAAGCAAAGTTTGTGCAAACTGATCTCTTTGACAAATTGCAAAAAAACTGGTTAATGTAGTTGCTGGAGGTGTTTCAGCACGTTGCATAGCATTTGAAGCCGTAAAATATACTCGTTGACCATTCTCCAGATGCACCGCCAAATGCATAACAGTAGGATGACGTTCGTGAATGGGAAATGCGAATATACGCCAAATCGCTTCATTACAGTTCACATAACGACCAACTTGATAGCGTGAAATTTCATCGTTGTCATTCGAGGATTGCAATCCAAAAACAGCCATATCACTGCCTTTCGTGACATATTTGCAAATATATTTGATGGACTTAACTGAATTACAGTATTCAATGTTGCAATGCGTCTTGAACGTTTTAGAAATGAGTGGCGAATATGGAACAATCCAACTGTTGTCAACAACGAAATCCATTCTTTTCACTTTCGTTGTGACAGTTTGACCGTTGTCATCTGGTGATCGACGACGATACAGCGGATAACCATCATTGCCAGTGACAGTCTCCGCTGTTAATTTCCGTGGATATCGTTTAGAGCACTTTCCATCGACCATGCAAGGTGATTGGGGATTGATGGCACCACACGGTCCATGAATCATATTAGAAGTAACAACATCATGTAGGTCTGGATCGACTTCATAATCAGGAATCTCGGCACATATGATATCATCTATTTGGTCAGGCTGAATTCTTTCCACTAACCAAATAAGAATGTGTGCGTGTGGCAAGCCTCGCTTTTGCCATTCGATTGAATACATCCAGCATCGAGTTTCTCCAAAGACGCGCTCTTTAACAATAAAGTTCATCAGGGACCGAATTTTTTGCCTGAATATACGTGCTGTAATTCGTGCCTATCACTTGATGTTTGTCCGGGAAGCAGCAATTCAGTAATTTCTATCCATTTTGGGTTGCAGGTAAAAGTTATGAAAAGATCTGGTCGACCGTAATGACGAACATATGTCATTGCATCTTGTGCATATTCATGCATATGTCGTGGGCTACCAATGTATGTCGCCGGCAGAATAGTTAATCGGCCAATATTAGCTGCATTTCCTTCAGTACTAACTGCATCACGTAAATGGATGTACTCCTCAGAACGCAGTTTGGCTTGGTTGAACCTAATGAAATTTAAACGTTCCGTTTCTATTTTAACATACATGTCAACGCAATATTGCTGAAACAATCGACGAAACCGCAGCAAATAGTTGTCAGCATTATGACGAATCATCAAACGATATGCGTAATAATTCATTGAGCTAACATTCTTTGTAGTTTCTTCGCCTGAAATTTAAAATTTGAAAATTATTCATTTTATAGGCAAATTTTAAAGGCAAACAATACAGACATTGATTATTTTTTAAAAAAGCTTTATTTTAAAGCGGAGTCTTTCACAAATAAATGAAATAAATTATGATACTGATTCTCACCATTCAATGGATTTTTCATTTTAATATTATAATAATATCCATCTTCTCCTTGCCAAAACATCAGCGGGTATTGCAATGAGTCATATGATCGATGTGTTTCAGATATTTGTTGCAGTTGCCCAGTGTCGCGACGTGAAAGCACAATATCGCGTTTTTCCAATTGTTCACCAACAATCAGGATGGCAACTTCGTCTACTATTGGAGCATTAAATGTCCTTTCGTGTGTTCCAGATGGTCGTTTATCTGCTCTGATGACAACTTTATAGTCATCGCTTGGCATGAGCTCTAAAGCACTCTTAAACAACCAGACCAACGCATGATGTTCATGAAGCAGACACTGTAAGTCTTGAAGAATTGCTCGCTTCATTCCTGCATTGATCTCTAGTCGTCGATCAAGTTGTTCTTCCCTGTTGCCCATGAAATATATTTGTAAAAATTTATTCTGTGTATCTTCAAAAGGTAGTAATGATCCAATTCGATGATGAATTTGTCCTTGTATCTACAAAATAAAAACCCGACAGTATTAACTGTGTTATAAAATCTTTTTTCGGTGGGAGAAAAAGTTAAGAATTTGCTAATAGATGAAGTAAGTTATTCTTTAACTACATTCTATATAGGTACAAAAATAAGTACCTTAAATGTCGGATTAAATCCTCGTTCTTCGATAATATCTGCTCCAAATGACGTCATTTGGAAACAACCATTGTATTTTTGAGTATTAGCAAGAAAGTGGCGTGATTCTTGTGTTTCGCCACAAAGCAATGAATACAATGGTTCAGGTGGCGGAGTCAACGATGGCAATTTGACTTTACCATTAAGGCAGCATAATCCAGGCGTTTCTTGGGAAAACTTCAATGCACCACAATACTTGCAAACTACGTCCATTTTGCCAATGCAGACGCTAGGATGCAAGCTATAATCATAGCTGCAATCGTATTGAAATGCTTCTCGATTCAAATTTCTTCTTCTGCATCGCAAGTTAACTATTTGTTGATCTATGTTGTTACCTCGAGCACGAAGTCGAGCCATTCTTTCGCGTTGCTGTTCACGTGCAATTCTTTCTTGTTCTTCAGTTCTTGCATTTACAGTATTTTGCAGTCTTCTTGCATTACTGCTTTGTCGGGAAAGATTCGATCGTCTTGGTCGCGGCATTATTAATGAAACTTCACTTCACCTTATTTATATATATATATATATATATATATATATATATATATATATAAAATCAAGAACTAATATTCATTCACTAACTAATATTCAACATGAGGTAATAGAGGTTAGAAACACCGAATGACATTTGACAATCGAATGCAAATGTCATGGATGAAATCATTGATAGTATCATAGATTGAATAAACTACATGGATAGTTTATAAATAATTAATTTTAAATTAGAATGAAATAAAGGGATAAAAAGTATCCTATGTCCTTCTCCTGACTCTAAACTACCTCCCTGCCAATTTTCATCTAAATCGGTTCAGCCGTTCGTGAGTTATAAGTGGTAGCACATAAGGCGATCCTCTTTTATATATATAGATATATATATATATATACGAGGTGTGTTCAAAAAGTACCCGGAATTACTAATAATTAAATTTCGCGGGTCTGGAGTGTCTGATTGTCAAATTTTTTTTTTATTGTGTTGGTATACATGCCCCTAAAGTATGATGAAATTTTCAGCGATATTCACTGTTTACTTTGTCTGTGGTAGTCGCTAAGGTTCGACGTGTTTTTCTGAGCTCGGCGATTTTTACAATGGAAGAATTGAAAAGTCAAAGAATTTGTATTAAATTTTGCGTAAAAAATGAAATAAAGTGTTGCAAAGTGCAAAATTCCTCACATGTCTATTCAACCTACAATCAATAAAATTATTGCAGTAAATAGAGAGGAAAAAAACGTGTGTCCTGCGAATTTTTTTACTGTGCTTCAATATGCTTGATATTTTGGAAATAGGCTAATCTTAAACTTAAGTTTAGAAGTGAAAACAATTTGCACTCTTTTACCACCCCCGGCATTAATTGGATTATAACTCATTTAATTCCGATTTTATCAGAACTTATAATAAACTATTCTAAAGGCAATTAAATGACCTACAACTTTCTCTATCATAAACTTTACCGTAAATTCTCTTATTTTGGAACGGCAAAAGGTTAAAGGGCTCGAAAAACACTCTGGTTGGACAGCCGCGCACACTTTAAACAATCATAGCTCTATCAATATTTGTGTAACAGTAAAACAATAAAAAGCAATTATTAGTCAGAAAAAGACCTTAAATTTTCATCTATACGAGTATACCTTTATACGTATCTTTTATTCTTTCAAAGATATAATAATGAGAAATTGGTTGTTTTTTTCAAAATAGATTTTTTTTCATGAAATAATGAGTTTTTTGGAAATCGTTTGTACTAAAGTTGTGGTATTCTCTAGAATCCATCAAAATTTCTTAAACCAAGTTAATTCTAGATAGAATACGATAATTTTTAATTTTGGTGGAAATGGTACAAGTAAACTATTTCATTTAAATGTAAAAAACATTGTATGCGTCAGAACTACTCATTTTAAAGCCTATTTTGAGCACTATAACAATCCATTTGCATATCTAGATTAATATTGTAAGAACACTACAAAACAGCGATTTATTAAGATTTTAATTTATATAATTTTGTTCATTTCATTATTTTCGTTAAAATGTATATTTCTGAAGATATAAGCAAACTACGCTTTTACTTTTTCTTTAAAGTTTAGTTAGAAAATTATAATCTGTCAAATTGAATTTTAATATAGGGTATATAAATGAACTGACATTTCACAATCGTGAGACGCATGCGCAGACTACATCACCTGTCAGACGCATATTGACTATATTTTATTATATTACTTTAATTTTTTGCACATCTCAGCAGCTTTTTGGTAATAATAATGTCGGCATTACATTTTCCTTATTTATAATCATAAATATATTATATTTTAATAGCCTATAAGTGAATGGAAATGTATGGCAAATGACAGTTTTCATTTATTTTCAATGTCAAACTATGCTTCAAATATTTTCAAGGTCAAACAATGATAAGCGGTTTCTTGTTATTTTTTCCATTTATTTCTACAATCTAACTATATTTCTATGAATCAAAAAATCCTAGAAAATTCCCCGAACAAACTTCAGGTCGATTTATGAAAATCCAAATAATAGTTTAAAAGGATAAACCATTCATACCCTGTTACAGAAGAATTTTATATATAAGATATATATATATATATATATTGAATGGTAGAGTCTTGGATTTGTGTATATTTTGTAGAGTTTCGAACAAGAATCCAAAAATAATACAAAATAAAAAACAAGAAAAGTTTTTAAAAAAACAATTTCTTTATTTAATTATTTGTTTATTGTCGACGTTTCGGAACTAGGTACGTTCCATCTTCAGGACATCTGTCAAGAAACATGATCTTGATGAGATTTTTGCAAACAATATGTTTAGGAAAAGAAAATAGATTTTTCTTAAATAATGAATTAAATTGTAAAAAATATAATAATGTACAGAAATATGATAATATGTTCAAAATAAAAATGATAAAAATAAATGAGTGGATTATCAAAACAGGATATTAAACATAATAGAAAATTTTTTTGAAAGTTATGAAAATTTTTTAAGAAAAGGTTAATGACAAAGTTGAATTAATTACCTGTATGTTTGAATATTTGTTAGCACTTTTTCACTAAACAAGCTTTTTTAACAAAATCTAATTATTCGGCGGAAAATTAACTCACAAAATCATTTTTGTTAAAAAAGCTTGTTTAGTGAAAAAGTGCTAACAAATATTCAAACATACAGGTAATTAATTCAACTTTGTCATTAACCTTTTCTTAAAAAATTTTCATAACTTTCAAAAAAATTTTCTATTATGTTTAATATCCTGTTTTGATAATCCACTCATTTATTTTTATCATTTTTATTTTGAACATATTATCATATTTCTGTACATTATTATATTTTTTACAATTTAATTCATTATTTAAGAAAAATCTATTTTCTTTTCCTAAACATATTGTTTGCAAAAATCTCATCAAGATCATGTTTCTTGACAGATGTCCTGAAGATGGAACGTACCTAGTTCCGAAACGTCGACAATAAACAAATAATTAAATAAAGAAATTGTTTTTTTAAAAACTTTTCTTGTTTTTTATTTTGTATTATTTTTGGATTCTTGTTCGAAACTCTACAAAATATATATATATATATATATATATATATATGCATTCAATCAATAATATAATTAAAAATATTTTAGATTATCTTGATCTCAATATTGATGTAATGTTATATCAATCAAAATCGGTAAATCAAAGTTTTTAAAGTTTTTTTTGTTTTTACATTTAACAACGTACTTCGTTCCCTGTTTTCTACTTTAAAATCTAAATCTCCATCAGACAGAGTCAACGATGCCGTTTATAAAATTAATTGTTTAGATCGTGGCAGTTGTTCCATCGGTGAAAAAAAACGCGCTCATAAGTATAAGACACACTGTCTTATACTTATGAACGCTCCTAATAGTGTTAACATTAGATCAGATCACAACCTGTTACATAATTTGTATTTAAATTTTTTGACAAACTAGTTGGTTTGGTATTTAGCCTTAAGGCAAGTTACATGAACTTCCCGATATGTTTAAATAATAGACTTAATCAATAAAAAATAAATTAATTTATGAGTCATTAAAAGTATTCCAAGTGGATTTATTACACATAATTGAAAACGAACGAACACCTTGACTCCGAGTATTTTCTAAAAGCAAATTTTATATAATTGAACCAGTTTTTAGGACTTTAATGGTTTATTGTGTTCAAGACCAAGTACTCTATGATTATACCAAGTAAATAGTCTAATTTTAATTTTAACAAATCTCAAAAGAACTACTCATTTTCTCAAACTTTGATGAATTTTTAAAATCAAACTATCTGTCGTAAGGCCGTAATATTTCAGTAAGTTCTATAGGACCATGGTATTTATCACTAAAAAAAGTCCATAAAAATCGGCTTAAATTTTTTTTCAATAGTTAATTACAAGAAAACGGCTCGGTAGATTTTCACCTAAAACTAATCAGTATCATTCTCAACTAATATCTTTCGAACAGTTTTTGATTTTTTAAAATCGGTTCGGTAGGATGAGCTTAAATGTGGACGAAAAGTATAACACTTTTTTCCAAATTATAAAGAAACGGCTTGGCAGATCGTCGCACAAAACTGGCAAACGATAGTCCTCACCGAAATACATCAAATGGCTTTTAAATTTCTGAAATCGGTTCAGGCGTTTTTGAGAAAACGCCGATCAAAGATCTCATTTTGACAAAATGTCAAAAAAACGACACCAATTTTTGCAAACTTTGACGAATTTTTAAAGCTAAAAGAGTTGTCGTAGGACCGTAATATTTTAGTATGACCTAGAAAACTATGGTATCTACCGTCAAAAAAAAATCATAAAAATCGTCGAAATTTTTTTTTAAAAAACTTTATTGCAAGAAAACGGCCCGGCCGATCTTTACCAAAAACTAATCAGCACGATTCTCAACCAATATCTATCGAATGGTTTTTGAATTTTCAGAATCGATTCAGAATTGCGGGCTAAAACGTGAACGAAAAATTTTTCACTTTTCTGCAATTTACAAAGAAACGGCACGGCCGATCGCCGCACAAAACTTAGAAAGGATAGTCTTCATCGAGATACATCGAATGGCTTTCAAATTTTTTCAAATCGGTCCAGCCGTTTTTGGAGAAAACGTCGATTTACGGCAAAAAATCTGTTCACACACACACACACACATACTTTTTTCAAATTTGGTCTCATTCGATTCAGAATGGCTTGAAACGTCGAGAAAACATAAAATTAGCAAATCGGATTTTTTGATGAAAACATAAACTTCTCCTTCGGGAAGTTAATAATTAATATCGCCATCCATTTAAGATCAACAATTTAAGTATTTACTTCCTGATATATAAAAACAACACGCACACACATGCACATAGATTTTAAGTCAAGTGTATCTTCTTAAAAATTCGTCCGTTCAATAATCAGTTTGTTACCAAATCGTCATCCCTTAACATCGAGGGAATAATACTTTTTGTCTCACATAACAAACTCAAGAAAGACATAATTAAAAAAAATGAATTACAAAATTTGTTTCTTCGTCTGAAAAGAAATGAGTGAGTGTCTAATCATGCAGGTAAATAATTCTCTTTTTTCCGTAAACTTTTTTTTCTAAATCTTTCTAATTTTTTGTTATATCCACTTATTTATTTTTATCATTTTCATTTTTATTATATTGTCATATTTCTGTACATTATTTTTTCCACAATTTTATTCATTTTATATAAAAAAATCCACCATCTTCTGCTTTTTACAAACATATTTTTTGCTTAAGGGGGCCTTCCTATGTGACGGCCTGTTTTTTAAGGATATTTTAGGATTTTTTATCTACGACCAGTAAATATTTAGAGCTTCAAGTTTTTTTATCATTTATTAACACATATTTGGACAGTATAAATATAAAATTTCAGCTAAAAATATTCAGTCAAACTAGAGTTACAGCGCTCTGAACACCCCCGCCTCGAAAAAAAGAGCTTCCACTTCCTCCACGATTCCGGCTGATCGGCTTATCAGAAAAAAAAACAATAAACGGCGTTTTAGTTTGTAGGCTTAAAAGCACGGAATGAACCTATAATCAAATGAATATAAGAAAAATTAGATTTTTGATAGACATTTGAAATAAAAGTTGCAAATTAGGCGTTTTTTTTTTGTTTTTTGCTGTAAAAAAATCGAAGTTTTGAAAATTTTTGATTGATAATAGTTCATTCCATGCGTTCAAATATATTGAGTGTGCCCTGTAAATTTCAAGTAATTCGGTCCAGCCGTTTCTGAGATACAATGGAGGAAAGTTTGAAAAATACAGTTTTGAGAAAAACGCGTTTAAAGTTTCAAGTCCGTTAAAAACTATTAAAATATCAACTTACTCTCAATCGGCGATGCCTGGCCCATAGAGTATTCCTTCCTCTTCATCGTGAAACTCTTTTGAAGCAGATTGTTTAGCTATTGAGTCAATCCTGGCTTGTTTAACGACATCACTTACGCGCCGCTCAGAACGTAAGATTCGCTTTTCATCCCGTTTCTCAACATACGCTTGGGCTTCACGACCAACAGGGCATCCCATAATCGACATAACTTTTAAAATACCTTGAAAACCTTCATTAAGGATAATAACTGCTAAGTAGCTAGCAATTTCAACAATTTTGGGACCAGAATGAAGATGTTTAGGAGCGAAAGTCCAAATCAAAGAATTCAAAGATTCGTTATTGTTTTGTGTCTCTGCTCCTAAACAAACTTTGTATAAACCGATATATAAATAAAAGGAAGGCCGGCTCTTTCTTCCGAACCGCTCTTTCTTTTACCTGCTGTATCTTTAAAACGACTTCGAATTTTCTAAAATCGCTTTACTACCGTATTCTAGACATGTTAAGGGAGCAATTTATGAAAAAAAAATCGATTTTTTCTACCCATCACATAGGAAGACCCCCTTAAATCTTATCAAGATCATGTTTTTTAACAGATGTCCTGAAGATGGAACGTATCTAGTTCCGAAACGTCGACAGTAAACAAATAAATTAAGCGTTAAATCGCTGTTGCATACTAAACGAAGATTTGCGTTATAAAAAAGTTTTTTCCACAAAGTATAAAATTCCTTGATGTAAGGCAGGCAAATGGTATCTTCAAAATCATTATCCTTTGTGGAAGTTAAACTCAGGTTGGGGTTAATTATTTTGTTTTATAAAACAGTATGTCTATTGTTTGTGACGGATTTTATAAAATGTGTGGGATAAGAGTTATGCGTGAGGGTTTTGGAAATTAAATCTAAGTTGGAAGTTCAGTACCTATTTTTATACTAGAGGGGTGGTAGGAGTAAAAATCTAAATATCTACCTAACAAAGTAGGTTTTTGGAACCAGTTAGTGAGAATAGTGAGTATCCAATTTGGTCTATAAAATATCTTGCAATAGCTGTGATTCCACCCGCATTGGCAAAACAGGACAGAACCTTATTAAATGTTTGAAACAATACGATAATTATTCAAAAAACAAAAATCATACGTTCATCAACCATACGTTAAATTTTTATGACGCAAAGGTTCTTCATCATGAGTCGAATGTCTAATAAAGACGCTTTGCGGAATCGGCTTTTATTTTTTTTGAAAAAAAAAACATTATTAATAAACGATCCGATACCAGCTTCATCTGCAAAAATTACCAATATGTTCTAAATCAAGGGTGAGCAACCCGCGGCTCGCCGAGGTTTTTCTGCGGTCAGCCAAGCATTTCTCAACTACAGATTATTTTTCTAGACATTTTATCAAATATGGTTGTAAAGGCTAATTTTGTTGTCAGTCAAATACTGGTAAAAACAGTTGTTCGCAGAAATGGCATTTCATGATAAAATAAATATTAATTTAAATATTAGTTTAACAATATTCGGCGATTAATGTGGGAGACCCCCAGGCTTGACAAAGGGGCCGAGCTTGGGCCTGTAATGGGAAACCTAGCTTCGGCATACCAGTATTGGTCCAAGTGTGGGCCAGGTTAGTTACCCCGCCTTGGCCATGCCAACGATTACCCAGACTTGGGCCAAGACTGTGCAACCCAGCCTTGGCCATGCCAAAGATTAACCATGCTTGGGCCACGACTGGCTTACCCAGCCTTGGCCGTTTAATGATTATCCATATTTGGTCCAAGGCTTGGTAACCCAGCCTTGGCCATGCCAATGATTACCCAGACTTGGGCAACGACTGGCTAACCCAACCTTGGCTGTTCAATGATTATCCATGCTTGGTCTAAAACTGGGTAACCCAACCTTGACCGTGCCAATGATTAACCATACTTGGGCCGCGATTGGCTAATCCGTATATATATATATATATATATATATACATCCGTATATATATATATATATATGTATATATATATATAATATATATATATAAATATATATTCAATAGATAAGTCCTGGATTTTTTCAATATATGTATATATATATATATATATATATATGTGTGTATGTTATATATAAAAATGGAGCTCTCTTTCAAATGTCTTAGTAAAACTCGAAAACGGCTAAATCGATTTGGGCAGTCTTAGTCTTGAAAAATTTTTTTTCTAATTAATCTGTATTGACCATCATTAATTAATGTTAATCAATATTTTTAAAAAACATTGTATTTGGCAGAATAAACCTGATGATGGAACGTACCTAGTTCCGAAACGTCGTATTAAACATCTTCAAAAAACAAATTGTTTTTTATTATTGGATTTACTGTTCGGAAAAGAAACAATCAATATATATATATAAAATATATATATATATACATAATATATTAACACACCGTTATATATATATAAATATATATATATATATACATAATATATTAACACACCGTTTTTCACACAAACTTTATTTTATACTGTATAGTTGTGTAAAACATTATTCAATCTTATTAAAAATTTATGAAGTTTTTTAACTATTATTTTCAGTCACTTATTGTAATTCCTTCATTTCATTTTTTTCATGTTTGTTGATAATACTGTGCAAAGCGCTCGCTCTATTTGTTTACGTTATAAAAATATCTATCCTTATCCTTTTAGCTGTTGATACTTACAATTTTGTATTTAAATATTATCACACATATTTTATATATTCAGAATATTGCTAATCTTTGTTACAGAAAGTCGGTAGTTTGTATCCATAATCACAAAAAATTTAAATTAAATATTTTATAATGTGTTAAAATATATATATATATATATATATATATATATATATACTCGTTATTAAACTCAAATTAAAACATATATATAATATATATATATATATATATATATATATATATATATATATATATATATACTTACCTGTAAAATTTACATTGATGATGAGCTTTGGCCGTTCATTTATTATCCATGCTTGGTCCAAGACTGGGTAACCTAGCCTTGGCCATGCCAATGATTAACCATACTTGGGCCACGACTGGCTAACCCAGCCTTGGCTGTTCAATGATTATTCATGCTTGATCCAAGACTGGGTAACCCAGCCTTCGCCATGCCAATGATTACCGAGACTTGGGCCACGACTGGCTAACCCAGCCTTGGCCGTTCATTGATTATTTATGTTTGGTTCAATATTTAAATACAAAATTGTGAGTATCAACAGCTAAACTGATAAGGGTAGATATTTTTATAACGTAAACAAATAGAGCGAGCGCTTTGCACAGTATTATCAACAAACATGAAAAAAATGAAATAAAGGAATTAAAATAAGTGACTAAAATTTAAATGTAAAATGATAGTTCACTCATTTTACACGCAGAACTACTCATTTTAAAGCTTATTTTGAGCACTATAAAAATCTATTTTTATATCTAGCTTAATATTGTTCCTAGAATACTACAAAACAGCGATTTATTAAGATTTTAATTTATATAATTTTGTTTATTTCATTATTTTCGTTAAAATATATATTTCTAAAAATTTAAGCAAACTACGCTTTTAATTTTTCTTTAACGTTTAGCTAAAAAATTATAACATGTCAAATTGAATTTTACTATCGGGTATATACTGACAATTCACAACCATGAGACGCATGCGCAGACTGCATCACCTGTCAGACGCATGTTGACTATATTTTATTATATTATTTTAATTTTTGGCACATCTCAGCTGCTTTTTGGCGATGATAATGTAGGCATTACATTTTCCATATTTATAATCATGAATATATTATATTTTAATATTGTCTTAGCCTATAAGTGAATGGAAATGTTTGGCAAATGACAGTTTTTATTTATTTTTAATGTCAAACTATGCTTCAAATATTTTCAAGGTCAAACAATGATAAGCGGTTTTTTGTATTTTTTTCCATTTATTTCTACAATTTAACTATTTCTATAAATCAAAAAATCCTAGAAAATTTCCCGAGGTCGGATTATGTAAATCCGAATAATAGTTTAGGAGGATTAACCATTCATACCCTGTTACAGAAGAATTTTATATATAATATACACACACATATATATATATATATATATACGAGGTCTGTTCAAAAAGCACCCGGAATTTTCGTTTTTTCAAAAAATATTTATTTATTTGTCTACATTAATGTGATTCCCCTTCAAAGTAGTCCCCCCCAGATATAATACACTTATGCCAGCGTTTTTGCCAATTTTCGAAGCACCCTTGATATTCACTGCGATTGCTTTTTTGGTCAAAATTTAGCAGTTTTGGAATGAATTTTGCTGCCACTCGTTTCATGCCCAAAACATTTGAAAAAATGTTATGACATGAGCCAATTGATATGCCAACTTCATCAGCAACTTCTCTAATTGTGATTCGGCGATCATTCATAACCATTTTTTTCCACTTCTTTCACATTTTCATCGTTTGTTGACGTGCTGGGTCGACCGGAGCGTTCGTCATCTCAACGTCTTCGCGGCCATCTTGGAAACGCTTATACCACTCGTAAACACTTGTTTTTTTCATAGCAGACTCACCATAGGCTTTTTGTAACATTTCACACACTTTGTTACACTTTATTTCATTTTTTACGCAAAATTTAATACAAATTCTTTGACTTTTCAATTCTTCCATTGTAAAAATCGCCGAGCTCAGAAAAACACGTCGAACCTTAGCGACTACCACAGACAAAGTAAACAGTGAATATAGCTGAAAATTTCATCATACTTTAGGGGCATGTATACCAACACAATAAAAAAAAATTTTGACAATCAGACACTCCAGACCCGCGAAATTTAAAAATTCTGGGTACTTTTTGAACACACCTCGTATATATATATATATATATATATATATATATATATATATATAAATGCATTCAATCAATAATATGATCAAAAATAGGTTAGATTATCTTAATAACTCCAATATTGATGTAATGTTATCTCTGTTTTATATGAAAAATATTTTACTGCTAATTCAAAGATTTTAAAGTTTTTTTTTGTTTTTATATTTGACAACGCACTTAATTCCCTGTTTTCTATTTTAAAATCTAAATCTCCATCAGGCAGAGTCAGCGATGCCGTTTATAAAATTAATTGTTTAGATCGTGGCAGTCGTTCCATCGGTGAAAGAAAACGCGCTCATAAGTATAAGACACACTGTCTTATACTTATGAACGCTCCTAATAGTGTTAACATTAGATCAGATCACAACCTGTTGCATGATTTGTATTCAAATTTTTTGACAAATAATTAATATCGACATCCATTTAAGATCAATAATTTAAGTATTTACATCCTGATATATAAAAACAACACGCACACTCATGCATATCGATTTTAAGTCAAGTGTTTCTTCTTAAAAATTCTTCCGTTCAACAATCAGTTTCTAACCAAATAGTCATCCCTTAACATCGAGGGAATAATACTTTTTGTCTTACATAACAAACTCAAGAAAGACATAATTGAAAAAAAAATAATTACAAAATTTGTTTCTTAGTCTGAAAATAAATTTATAAAATAACATTTTTTGATAAAATCCTTTTTTGGTGAAAAAGTGTTAGTGTATAATCATGCAGGTAATTAATTCTCTTTTTTCCGTTAACTTTTTTTAACTTTCTAAAACTTTCTAATTTTTTGTTATATCCACTCATTTATTTTTATCATTTTCATTTTGATTATATTGTCATATTTCTGTACATTATTTTTTCCACAATTTTATTCATTTTATATAAAAAATCTACCATCTTCTGCTTTTTCCAAACATATTTTTTGTTTAAATCTTATCAAGATCATGTTTTTTGACAGATGTCCTGAAGATGGAACGTATCTAGTTCCAAAACGTCGACAGTAAATACGTAAATTAAGCGTTAAATCGCTGTTGCATACTAAACGAAGATTTGCGTTGTAAAAAAGTTTTTTCCACAAAGGATAAAATTCCTTGATGTAAGGCAGGCAAATGGTATCTTCAAAATCATTATCCTTTGTGGAAGTTAAACTCAGGTTGGGGTTAATTTTTTTGTTTTATAAAACAGTATGTCTATTGTTTGTGACGGATTTTACAAGATGTGGGGGATAGGAGTTGTGCGTGAGGGTTTTGAAAATTAAATCTAAGTTGGAAGTTCAAAATTGTTTGTCAGAAAGGAGGATAACACAGTCTACTAAATTGATGATAGTACCTATTTTTATACTAGAGCGGTGGTAGGAGTGAAAATTTAAATATCCTCATGACCAAGTAGGCGTCCAGAGAAAAATCCTGATTAAGTAGAATCTTACAGCCAGATCTCGCTTCTGTCCAATATAACCAAAATTTTTGAAAAACTAATACTATCTGATATTTCTAACCTTTACAATTTATTTCCAGACCATCAGTATGGATTTAGGCCAATGCATCCTACAATACAGCAGTGGCATAGGATAGTAAACAAAATCCACAAATCTTTCGAAGATGGTGAATACTGCACAGCAGCTTTTATGGACGTGAAACAGGCCTTCGACAAGGTATGGCGTAAAGGATTACTTATTAAAATCAAGAATTTAGTTCCTGATTACCACATTTTCTCAAAGCGTACTTGGAGAAAAGACTGTTCAGAACCAAGTTGGTACAGATTTATCCAGTTATTGATTCATAAAAGCCGGCGTCCCACAAGGTAGTTGCGTGGGCCCAATTCTTTATATTATTTTTACATCTGATTTACCACAATCAGAAGATGCAATGTTAGGTACATTTGCTGATGACACAGTAATAGCAATATTCCATATTAATCCTGTAACAGCTAGCACAAAGCTACAGCACCATTTAAACAAAATAGAAGCATGGGCCCAGAAGTGGAGGATTAAAATTAATGAATCAAAGTCTTGCCAAGTCACCTTCACCCTAAAGAGAGACAAGTGTCCGGCAGTGAAAATCAATGATAAAACGATACCTCAATCAGATACTGTACAAGGTATGGCGTAAAGGATTACTTATTAAAATCAAGAATTTAGTTCCTGATTACCACATTTTCTTAAAGCGTACTTGGAGAAAAGACTGTTCAGAACCAAAGTTGGTACAGATTTATCCAGTTATTGATTCATAAAAGCCGGCGTCCCACAAGGTAGTTGCGTGGGCCCAATTCTTTATATTATTTTTACATCTGATTTACCACAATCAGAAGATGCAATGTTAGGTACATTTGCTGATGACACAGTAATAGCAATATTCCATATTAATCCTGTAACAGCTAGCACAAAGCTACAGTACCATTTAAACAAAATAGAAGCATGGGCCCAGAAGTGGAGGATTAAAATTAATGAATCAAAGTCTTGCCAAGTCACCTTCACCCTAAAGAGAGACAAGTGTCCGGCAGTGAAAATCAATTATAAAACGATACCTCAATCAGATACTGTAAAGTATCTAGGTTTGCACTTAGACAAAAAATTGAATTGGATTCTACATATCAGCAACAAATGTAAACAATTAGAGAGAAAAGTAAAATCCCTATATCGGATGTTAGGCCCAAAATCTAAATTGTCCCTCGATAATAAGGTGCTAATATACAGAACAGTGATTAAGCCGATATGGTGCTACGTGGTTGAACTCTGGGAATGCGCATGCAAACGCGTATATCTGTCATTCAAAGGAAACAGAGCAAAATTCTTAGACTAATCACAAATGCACCATGGTTTGTTTCTAACGAGATAATTCATAATGATTTAAATATAGAAAAGGTCCAAGAAGATGTGAAAGCTAGAAGTACATCCCACTTTGCCAGACTTCTCAAGAACAAGAACGCTACTATTTCTCCATTGCTTGTCACCGCGGATGCGAGAAGATTAAAGAAAAACCAATCAGCTGACCTAATTTGAATGATGATTTTAGAAACTCCCACTGGGGAATTTTCTAAACAATTTCATTTTTACATATCATTATTTATATTTTTGTTTTGAACTCAAATACTGTATTTGAATTACATACATCACAATAGCTTATAGAATTGTAACTAGTTCTGTTTGCTATTTAGAAAGTTGATAAAAAATATATATATATATATATATATATATATATATATAGTTATATATTGGCAACGAAATGGTTACTTTCGATAAAACTAACTGATTTGCAGTATAAACTACTGTACAAATATTTCCCTGATGTGCATTAAAAGTACATAGTTTTTGAATGAATTGCAGAAGGAGCAATTTCAGCAAAAAAAAACTAGAAATTTAATATTAAAATCTGAAGATAAAACTGTTTTTAAAAGAAAACTGAACTTTTTTTTCAGAGAAATTGTTATCTCACTCGTTTCGCTCTACATAGCATAACCTAATTCAGATATGAATGTTAGTATTCTAGCGTTACGGGTTTATGTATATGTACATATGTATGTATATATTCATAAAAAAAATCCTAGAAAATTTCCCGAGGTCGGTTTATGTAAATCCGAATAATAGTTTAGGAGGATTAACCATTCATACCCTGTTACAGAAGAATTTTATATGTAATATACACACAATGGTAAAACACACTAATAATCATGATAACTTGACAAGTTGTCGAAACTATGTATTTACTCTTCGGAGTTTAGGATAGAAATGTCAATACATTTCTATCCTAAACTCCGAAGAGTAAATACATAGTTTCGACAACTTGTCAAGTTATCATGATTATTAGTGTGTTTTACCATTTGTGATGTTTGTGTTTAAAAAATACATATCTTATCAATGTGCAATTACTCATACCATGGATTAATAATGGTTTCATATGCTATATTAGGATACAAAATTTTAACTTGATTACCACTGAATGATGGCTAAGATGCTAGCCGAACGTATGGATTTTAAATAAAAATTTTTTAAAAAACTCATACTATTTTTATTGATGTTACGCCCGAATATTAAACTCAAATTAAACATATATATATATATATATATATATATATATATATATATATATATATATGTATATGTATATGTGTATATGTGTATATGTATGTATATGTATATGTATATATATATATATATATATATATATATATATATATATATATATGATTTAGTAATTAATTTTGATGTTGAAATATATGAGTGAGTTCTTGAGGGCGATACATCAAACAAAGAAAAGCCAAAGATTTATAAAATAATCTTATTTCCAAACGTTTCGACATTCAATTTAATGTCATCATCAGTGGATCTAAAAACAGTATGAAAATTAGCATATCTAGGTAATTATAATATATGTGGATTGGTAGAGTAACTATACAATAAGAGAAAAATTAACAAATAGCAACACTTAACAACAAATCAAATATAAAAGATAGGAAAGGTAGTAGAGACTAGAATTAAATAAATAATTAAAAAGTATAGGCAAAAATATTTAAGTACACTCATATGAACTTACGCATATATACATATATGTACGTACACATATACACACATATACATATATATATATTAATTGTTCAATATGAACAAAACAGCACTCAGATTTGTTTAACACAACTTTATTTTATGATTACAGACGTTTCGAGACCATGGTGTGTCTCATCTTCAGTGTAATTTCATTTAATTTTTGGTATACAAAAAACACCAACTATTCCTTGCAATGCTTGACACAGTACTAAAGAAACAACACTTACAGAAATATTCTAAACAAATTTGAAGTACTTAACTAGATGGAGACAGAGAGGGTATCATTATAATGTAAACAAAAGGAGTGCTATCGCATACAAAATTCGATAAAAATGAAAAAAACAAATTAATTTATTGAAAAGAATAAGATAAATGAAAAAATTTATAAATTATTAATGATGTTTATATAAGTGTCATGTAAAATATTTGTGTCGGTTCTTAGATTTATGCTATTGTTAGTCCGAACTATTAACATTGATTCTGCCATGCTCCGTTTAAATAAGTCTTTCTCATGGAATAAAATTTGGGGATTGTCAAAATCAAACTTATGGTTGTTGATGTTAGCATGATCCACAAGTGTACTTTTAAATTTTTTGTTATCTATTTTTTCACATTGTAATTCATGTTGCCTGAGTCTCTTTTCTAAGTTCTGGCAGGTCTGGCCAATATAAGAGCAATTACAATCCAAACAATTTACTTTATAAACTATATCTTTCTTTTTTGTTAATGGAGTTTCTTTAATTTTGGAATATAAAAATTTTAATTGTTTTAATGGAGAAAAAGTAATACGAATATTGTGTTTTTTGAAAAGTCTTTTTGATAATTGGTTAAAATTATTGTCAAGATATGGAAAATTAATGAAAAAAGTTTTTTCAGGAACACTTGTTTTGCCAGGCTCTTCCGGTTTCTTATCAAAAGGTTCAAGTAATTTTGCGACTCTATTTTTAATAATTGGACAAATTAACTTATATGGAAAATTATTGCCAAGTAGGATCGTTTTAACTAATTTTATGTTTGTATCATAAAACAGGGGATCAGATAATAAAATAGCGTGATCTACAAGATTTAGAATGGTAGAAATTTTTATATTGAGAGGAACATGCGAATTAAAATTAATGTATCTCCCGGATCAACTATCTTTTCTGTACCAGTCTGTATAACATACACCGCCTCTATTAATGAGTTTTACGTCAAGAAAATGTAACGTCGAATCATTTTCAAGTTCCTGAGTGAATTGTAAAAAAGAATTGTACTCATTGAATTTGTTGAAAACATTATCTATATCTTTTTTATTAATATTAATGTGTCATCGACATATCTGAAATAGACCATAGGTTTGGAAGGTAAAGAATTTAAGACATGATTTTCCAAATCTTGTAATACTAAATCCGCCAAACAGGACTTAATGGGCTGCCCATTGGACAACCTCTCTTCATCGTATAATATTTTTTATTAAAAGTGAAATATGATGCTTTTAAAAGTAATTCTATTCCTGAAATAAAAATTTCCATCGGTAACAAGTGAATTCAACTATTTGTATCCATCTTTTCTTTATAGCTGTAATAATTAGATCATGCGGAAGATTATTAAATAAATTAATGACGTCAAGACTCATAAAGGAACAATCAGGAGGAATTACTTTATGTTTTATATGTTCTATTAACTGGAAAGAGTTATTTAAAAGGTATGGAGAATCTATGGTGACATTCTTTAAAATATCTGAAAAATATTTTGCTAAAAAATAGTATGGCGAATCAATGTAGGAAACAATTGGTCTAAATGGGCAATTAGGTTTATGGATCTTTGGAAGGCAATAGAATTTTTGGGGTTAAAGGATGTTGTACTTTTAACTTTAATGATATGGTATTATTAATATGTCCCTTTTTCTCTAATAAATTTATAAATTTAAAAACCTGTCTATGGTGATAGTTGTTCGGATCCGATGCCAATTCTTCATATAGAGATTCATCACTGAGAATCTTCTTTGCTTCTTTATCATATTCCTCTTTTAACAAAACCACTGAAATGTTTCCTTTATCTGCCTTACACACTAATAATTGTTTGTTATCTTGAAGAAATTTTTTTGTAGCTATGATGTCCCGGTAGATGTAAGATGTATCATTCTTGCACTGTACTTTGTTTTTGTGAGTTTTTTGAAATGTTGTAAATTGTTTCATTAACATAAATCTTATCCGTTCGATTTCTTTTCCTTCTGGATCTTTGATTAATTTATATATCTTTGATTATCTTTAATTATCTTTGATTAATATGTATATATATATATATATATATAAATATACATATATATATATACATGCATATATCCATATACACACACATACAAACATATAATACACATATACATATACAGATACAACAATATATACCTATATATGTACACATATACATGTAAAACTATACACATATAAATATACGTATATACATATATGCAACGTGCATGCATATTCACAACGACGTACATGTACATGTATGAACCATACATATACTCATACCTATCTATGTAACTATAGCTATACACGTATTCACATACATATACGCATAAATGTATTACACATATATACAACATATATATATACATATATATACATACATATATATATATACACACAATACATATATATATACATATGGACATAAATGCTCACAAATATATATATATATATATATATATATATATATATATACATATATACATATATATACACTGGGGCCTCGCTTTACGGCCTAGATACGTTCCGCAAAACTTGGCCGTAAAGCGAAAAGCCGTATAACGAATCAATTATTCTAATACGTATTCATACAAATTCAATGGGATCGGTTCCAAATTTAATAAATATATAATATGGTTTCATCCAAAATGCATTTTATTTTTTTATTTTGTTTAAATTATAAACATATCTAACAAGAACATAAATTTTACATAAAATAAAAAAACTTCAAAACATTACATAATTTTCAAATAAAATGAAACAACTAAACCTACAGATCACTGTCACCATCTTTTGCGCTGGTGGGTTGAAAAATTGTCTTGTTTTGTTTTCCTTCTTTGTCTATTTTTTCCTTTAGTGATTTATAACATTAATGGCTGAGTTAAATTCCCTCGATACACATAAGCGCTACGTTCGATGTCAGGATCGTTTTCAAGGAAGATGTTTATACCTTGTTCAAAATATGAAAAAGCGCTCGACATGATTTTTTGATGTTAGCTGTTTGGATACACAGTTTCTGTATCTTCATCAATTGTGCCGGCTCTGCTTGCAACTGAATGAGTTCCTCATATGAAAGGGGTTCCCCCCCCCTATCAGTTCAAGTAGATCCAGCACATCAGATTCGTTTAAATCTTCAAAACCGAGATTGCGCAATATATCGACATAGAGAAAAAAAGCCGTTATAGCGAAACATTTTAGGCCGTATATCGAAACGTACCTAACTAAAGAGGGCCGTTATAGCGAAAGGGCCGTATAAGAGCGGCTGTATAGCGAGGCCTGGGTGTATATATATATATATATA
>NW_020537646.1:52461848-52496848 GCF_003426905.1 Ctenocephalides felis
TCAAACATCAAATTCAAGACTATTTAATATAGGTCCTGCCTTGCATGCGATGTATGCAAAAAATGCGGGCGCACGCCTTAGGGGGCGCCAAAACGAGTTTTGGAAATTAAATTTTTAATATTTTATTTATATTTTTTATCATTTATATAAAATCTAGAATTCTTAATAAATTGTAATAAACAATCAAACTTAACTAGGGATACGGAGACACAAAAAGCATATTTATTTTGCAACGTGATATCAGTAGAAACAATTAACCGATTAATAACTCTGTAAATTCGTAAATAACAGCTCTGTTTATCCCTCAATCTACTTATTCAATTTTTTATTTGTTTGAAGTTACTAGGAAATCAAAAAAGGAATTATATGTGCTCAATCCCGTAAGCGTAAACGAAAAATTGCGAGATGATTTAGTTGAAACGGAACTTGTTAATAAAAATAGATACAAATTATAATAGAGAAAAATTAAAAATAGGAATTTAGTGTCTAGAAAATGGATTATTTATTCCGAGTTGTAACTTTTATTTTTGTTGAAAATGTTTCGCATCTGATAAATATTAAACGTTGAAGACATTCGTGGTTAGGGTTATGGAAATGGAACAAATATGAGAATTAGAAGCAAAAGTTACTTTGGAACGAAAATCTTCAGGCTTTTTTTTACCTAGTGGTGTCCATACTCTAAATTTAATATTTATTAACTATGCAAAAATAATACATATCAAATATAATTAGTTTTTTTTCAATATAGTTCAAGAAATGTGTAATTTCTTTGCATTTTTACTGATTTTTGGACAATACTTTTAAAATATGTTAAAAATTTAACTTTAAAACAACAATCTGATACTCTGAATATGACGAGAAAGTAAGGACGAATACAATTCGGCTCTTACGATATCAATAAGGAGAAGTTTACGACGTAATTTTGGATATTGTAAACAATGAAAAATTTAAATTAAATTAAAATTTAAAAATCCAGCATGAAATACGAGTGTTACGATTGAAAATGAAAAGCTAGTTCTTTTTAGCTCTCTTGACATGATTTTCTTAATATAATAAATCGCATAATAAATAAGTCAAATGTTTCAAAACCCAAATATTAATATTGTACATACGTTAAAAATAATTGAAAATTTAAAAATATTTGATTATAATCAACCCGCGAATTGCCTCGATTTTCTAAATAAATTTAAAAGCAATATATTTTATACGCTTTTAAATTATATCTAGTTATTATTTGTGTACTATATCCAGAATAATCAAAAATAAATTTAAAAAAAATGTGTAAATATTTATATATTCTTAATGATAAACTGTTAAAACAGTCAAAATTAATAGGGGGGGAGGGGGCGCTAGAAATTCTGAATCGATTTTGAAAATTCAAAAACCGTTCGGAAGATATTGGTTGGGAATCGTGCTGCTTAGTTTTTGGTAGAGATTGGCCGGGCCGTTTTCTTGTAATAAAGTTTAAAAAAAAAAAATTCGACGAGTTTTATGATTATTTTTTTGACGGTAGATACCATAGTCTTCTAGGTCATACTAAAATATTACGGCCCTAAGACAACTCGTTCAGCTCTAAAAATTCGTCAAAGTTTGCAAAAGTTGATATCGTTTTTTTGGCATTTGTCAAAATTAGACCTTTGATCGACGTTTTCTCAAAAAACGCCTGAACCGATTTTAGAAATTTAAAAGCCATTTGATGTATTTCGGTGAGGACTATCGTTTGTCAGTTCTGTGCGACGATCTGCCAAGTCGTTTCTTTGCAATTTGAAAAAAAGTGTTAAACTTTTCGTTCACATTTAAGCTCATCCTACCGAACCGATTTTAAAAAATCAAAAGCTGTTCGAAAGATATTAGTTGGGAATGGTACTGATAAATTTTAGGTGAAAATCTACCGAGCCGTTTTCTTCTAATTAACTGTTGAAAAAAAGTGTTAAACTTTTCGTCCACATTTAAGCTCATCCTACCGAACCGATTTAAAAAAATCAAAAACTGTTCGAAAGATATTAGTTGGGAATGGTACTGATTAATTTTAGGTGAAAATCTACCGAGCCGTTTTCTTCTAATTAACTGTTGAAAAAAAGTGTTAAACTTACTCGTCCACATTTAATCTCATCCTACCGAACCGATTTTGAAAAATCAAAAACTGTTCGAAAGATATTAGTTGGGAATGGTACTGATTAATTTTAGGTGAAAATCTACCGAGCCGTTTTCTTCTAATTAACTGTTGAAAAGAAGTGTTAAACTTTTTGTCCACATTTAAGCTCATCCTATCGAACCGATTTTAAAAAATCAAAAACTGTTCCAAAGATATTAGTTGGGAATGGTACTGATAAATTTTAGGTGAAAATCTACCGAGCCGTTTTCTTCTAATTAACTGTTGAAAAAAAATTTAAGCCGATTTTCATTGAACTTTTTTGGCGATATACATCATGGTCTTATAGAACTTACTGTAATATTACGGCCTTACAACAAGTAGTTTAATTTTAAAAATTTGTCAAACTTTTCTAAAATTATTATCGTTTTTTTGGCTTTCGTCAAAATTAGACCTTTCATCGACGTTTGCTCAAAAACGCCTGAATCAATTTCAGATATTTAAAAACCATTTGATGTATCTCGATGAGGATTATTGTGTGTTACTTTTGTGCGACAATCTGTTGCGCCGTTTCTTTGTAATTATGAAAAAAGTGTTAATTTTTTCGTCCACATTTAAGCTCATTTTACCGAATCGATTTTAAAAAATCAAAAACTGTTCGAAAGATATTAGTTGGGAATGATACTGATTAGTTTTAGGTGAAAATCTACCGAGCCGTTTTCTTGTAATTAACTGTTGAAAAAAAATTAAGACGATTTTTATGAAACTATTTTTGGCGATATACATCATGGTCTTATAGAACTTACTAAAATATTACGGCCTTAAGACATGTAGTTTAGTTTTAAAAATTCATCAAAGTTTGAGAAAAGGAGAAGTTTTTTTGACGTTTGTTAAAATTAAAATTAGACGATTTACTTGGTATAATGATAGAGTACCTGGTCTTATTAAACATACTAAACCATTAAAGTCCTACGGATACTGGTATAATTATAAAAATTGTTGATTTTTGAAAATTTGCTTTAAGAAAATACCCCGAGTTAACGTGTTCGTTCGTTTTCAATTATGTGTATTAAATCCACTCGGAATACTTTTAATCTCTCATAAATTAATTTATTTTTTATTGATTAAGTCGATTATTTACATATATCGGGAAGTTCATGTAACTTGCCTCAAGGCTAAATACCAAACCAACTAGTTAGTGCACGTTTTAGTGAAGTTGAGAATTGAAATGAGTTAGTTTCGATCATTGTTGTGAATTTATTGAGAAACTTGAAGATTTTGTAAGATGAATCGAAACGGGATAACATTTGTTTCTAACAATATGAATTTAAAGATGGGGGTTCCACAAGGGTCTGTGCTAGGACCACTTCTTTTCCTTATTTATATAAATGACCTGCCCCAGTGTACTAATCTGTGTGACTTCATCTTATTTGCAGATGATACATGTTTAGTCATTAAAGCAAAAACTCACGAACGACTATTAACAAAACTCAATAATGTCATGCTCTCAGTTTCTAATTGGTTTCAAAATAATAATCTTGTATTGAATAATAACAAAACAAAATTAATTTCTTTTAATAATAATAATAAAATTTGTCGAGATATTTTCCCGTACATCTTACTCTTTTAAACAACCCCGTACAACTCTCAATCCTAAATTATCAAAAACCTGCTTTATACTTCGTAATTTAAAAATGAAAGTAAGCAAAGAGAGCCTTTTCACAAGTTATTACTCATATTTTTATTCTAATGTAATTTACGGCATTCAATTTTGGGGGTTTTCACCGTTACTAACATCAGTTTTTCAATTACAGAAAAAAGCCATCAGAGTTATGTTTTCCCTTTCGTCCACTACATCTTGTCGACCTTTTTTCTATAAGCACAAGATTCTCCCCGTTCCATGCATTTTTCTTCTAATCACCCTCTGTTTTATAAAAAATAATGGTAACCTGTTTAATTTAAGCCCAAATCCCGAATGTATTATTATCTATTAATTTAAGTTATGTACCATATAATATCTATAATTGTACAATTGTGTTGTATAAATATAAATATAAATATAAATAAATATAAATATAAATAGCACATATCAAGCAAATCTGTCTATGGCGTTCCAAGTTGTCAGCATCACTTCTACAGCATTATCTGGAGTAATTCTTCGCCCCAATATCTCTTCTACATTGTCTCGTAGAGAGTGAAGGTCTGTCGAGCGATTTGTTAGCTATAATACCAGAATTTGGCGGTTTGATGGAGAAATGCTTTAATTTGTGGTTTGAATGCATAAAACGGCACTAGAAAACCACATTAGGGTTTATGAAGTACCACATGCTAGCCTAACATGATTCATGGTTTGTATAATCCGCTACTCCAAGCCCAAGCAAAGATGAGTCGATTTAAGGATCTGGAAACTTTGTTAAGCGCAATGAATACGTTGACGTCAAATATTGTATTTTAGTACATATTATAATATACTCTAGCTATTATTATATAATAGCTATAGTATGCTATGTGCTTGTGACTTTATCAGAGTGATATGTATTTTAAAAAACATATAATTACGTTATGTTTTGATGAGTATAAGATTGATGTTTGGTGATAAGAAAGTAAAAAGTTAGAGTTGTATTTTTCAATGCCTCATTATATTATAAAAAAATAAAAACAAAAACTTTTGTTCGTGAATTAAAAAAAAAATTAAGTGTAAAAAACACTTATAACTTAGGGTTATGAAAAGTAGATAGTTACCGATTCTCATACCTAATGAATACTGATATGAAATTTGATAAGAATCGGTAGAGCCGTTTAGGAGGAGTACGGGAACAAACTTTGTGACATTCAAATTTTATATATAAGATGACTTGATATGAATGACTTAAAAATTAAACTGAAAAAAAACATCATATTCCACCATCGTTATTTTTATTTGGTTAGTTTTATCACAAAGCTTAAGTGAACATAAACACTAGTTCTTAAATAATTTGATATCTCATTTATATAGTCATTGTGTGCTTTATTTCAAACTATTTGTATTGATACAATTGTGCAATGATAACCCATATATGAAATATAACACTTATATTAATTACCTCAATATCCTCATCATTCAATTATTAGAGCATATAAAATTATAACTATAATTGATATCGTTGCTTTGCAAACTTATTGCTATTTTTATAAACACTCATTTGAAATGATATGTCGGCTTTAGAGGTTGACTGGGTTTGTATGAAAAATATTATATTACTCACAGAATAAATGTTTGTAGAATAAATAAAACATTATGACTTCAAAAGTTTTATTTATTCTACAGTAAAACTCATTTTTAAACAATATTAATCTTATGATATGTAATGACACAATCAATATTTTGCTAAAATCGTTTTAATTTACATGTCTGCATAAAATAATAACTTAATAAAAATGCCAGTAAATAGTAAACTTAATAATAATTTTATTGACAAATATCAAAATTCCAAAAGTGGTTTTTGGAATATTTTTTGATATAGATACTCATAAGACAGATAAAAATACCTTATCGCCTATTTTATTGACAAATATCAAAATTTTAAAGGTGTTGATTTTATAACTATAAATTTTTATTCACTGTTTTCAAAATCCAAAGTCATTCGTATAAATTCAATTGATAATGGCATTGGTTAGATTTTAGTTGTTACCAACAATATCTACTCATAAGTACTAAAAGATGTTTTTTCCACGTCTACTCAACTGTTTTAGGTCGATATAGAAAAATGTATAAATTTTATGGAAGTTATGGGTTGAGTATCAAATGTATTACAGTTTGGGGAATGGGACGAATATTTGCGAGGAAATTACATTCTGCAGTACAATCATTTTATATTATTATTCTATTTCTAGGTAAAATTTGTCTAAAACAGTAATTATATAAAAAAATAATGTACTTTTTCAAGTGGTCTCAGGATTTTATACAGAAAATTTGTCGATATTTTACTATTAACCGGACTGTTAATTACAAAAATAAAAAACATTAGGCTATACCAATTAGACAAAGAGTTTCATTCTATGGCTTAAAATTAAAGCATTGATACTGCAGTTGTCGGTAAAATGCCAGTATATAATTTTCGTTTCCGTACACTGACACCGTTTTCTGAGTATTATATTAAACAGTTTGTAATGCCTAGAGTACGACCTGACTTTATTAACCTGCATGGTTTGCTGTTTTGGCCAAATTCACACATTTTGGTTAATTAAAGTATTTGTTTAATATTTTATATTTTTTATTTTCAATTTTTATTTGTTATGTATTGATTAAACTTTTTTTCTTCCTTCATTCTTCTCTGGTTTGGTATGTTTATATGTACTTATTGTTCGTTCTAAAAATATTTTAAAACGCGCGAATATTGCTTTTAAAATAATTTCTTGTTAAATTTATATTTAATTTAAATATATTCATTATTTTATTTTTTGAACTAAAAAAATTAATTTTTTAATTATAAATATTGTAACGACGATTTATAATTAAGGATTTGTTAGGGCATTAGAGTTGAACCGCACTATAAACCCAATTAAGTAATATTAAATAATTTAATAAGTAGATTCTGTTTCATTCGTTTAGCTTTGCTCGCCACAGGGTTGTTCTTAGAGGTCGGGTTAAGGCGTTAGCAAGTACCAAATTTGACCCATCAAGTAATACATCAATTGCAGTTCCTGAAGTCACCAAGACTAGACTAGAAAAATTAGAATTCTAACTGAATTTTTGTTGTTTCTTTTTGTTTATGTATTATCGGTAATCTTATTTCTGTCTGTATTTTATTGTCACCCTTGCTTCATAAATTTGTGAAATAAAAAATTGTTAAAAGCATTTTTCTGTTTGCTCTCAAGTTTATTGTTTTTAGAAAAGTTTTCAAGGTCATTATTTGTGTGTAAAATTGTCAGTGAAAAATCAAGAATGTGTTCGATTTTAATGATTTTTAGTGTTGGAGTTTATAATACTTAGATTGGTAAATGGGGAAAATTCACGAATAAGGTAACTCAGATTCGCCAGGATTTGCCGACAGTGTAGTCGATATATATTTTGTTAATATGTGTGTCAAAAATAATTTATTGTCAAAAAACCTCAAAATAGAAAACGAAAAATATATTGGTTATGAAATTATTATACCAAACCGAATAAGATGAATCGAGCCAAATCTTTACCAAAATCAATTTACAAAAAAAATTGATGCAGTACATGCAAAATTTGATTCAGATATTCAAAATATGCGATGTAATTTAAGTACTAAATCAACTAAATCTTACAAAACTTACACTCGCACTGTAGAAGTCATCTCGGCCAGTTTTTTGGCACGATAGATCGATATTATTCATCCACAATCATACTAGAAAGGCGCTAAATTTCCTTTGCACTTTTATAATAATTATCATTTGGAAATTAATGATAGTGTTAGATTAAATTTATCATATTTCCTTTGAATTTCAATACATTTTTTGTCTACAGCCTCTTATAATAACGAACGTCAGTGTATACTTTACATAACCAATAACTTGAAGGAAAAGGGGAAATTGAATTGGAAAATACATATTAAAAATAAAAGGCAACAGATATATCAAATCTTCAAAAATTATTATTGACTATTAAACAAAAAATCAGAATTATCAATTTACAACAAATTACTTATAAATAAAGCGGTAATCAAACCCGTGTGAACCTACAAAATTCAACTTTGGGATACCGTCAAAAAGAACAATGTAAACATCATTCAACGCGCTCAAAACAAAATTCTGAGCCAAATATTAAGCGTGCAGCTCCTCGCTACACGCCATCATGGGTTGTTTACAAAGACACTAATTCATATAGCACATAATTATATAACAAAAAGGTTTTAATAATTAAATATGAAATAAAAATAAATAAAATATTAGAAATAAAAAGATTTATAAAAGATCTATTCATTGAAGCAGGTTAACTGTTTGAAACATTGTACGCAAGTATTCAAAAGATTGGAGTGAATATATATATATATATATATATATATATATATATATATATATATATATATAATATGTTAGCAACTTTGAATATTAGTTAGTATAGATACCAATATTAATAAGTCTATGCTGTCACTTGTACATGCTTCATGTAGTCGCCATATTGTTTTTATTGTCATGTTTAACAAATAAAAAAATATTCGTTCTTACTTTACTGGACTCGGAGGCGTGAACATCGAATTAGAAATAAATAGATCCTGACGTAAGATTAATGGTTGTTGTTATTATATGTATATATTATATTAACGTGTGATTTGATTTCAGTTAGCCAGAGTTGAGGTATTTAATCTATGTGATAAATACTGAGTAAATGTTAATGTTAAGCATCTAACAATTCAGAAGTGCGAATGAATTAACCTCACAGTTTGTGTTGTTTTAATAACGTTTTGGTTTCAGGTTTATTCACGAGTTTCTCTTTCAGAAAAGTCTTATTGTGCCAAACGAGACACTTGTTTGAGGTTAGCGTCGTGTGTACTGTGTTGAAATCGTGTGTCGATTTTGAATAGTGCGTGTAACTTTGATCGTGGGAGGCGATTGTGATAGTGAACATTTTGTAGTCTGTTGTGTTTCAGATCCTATTAGTAAAATGGAGAGACAGACAGACGCGTTCGAGATGTTCCAGAGTGCCATAAATGCCGCGGGAACGAGTACCGGACGAACATGTGAGGATGTGATGTTAAAGATGATCGCGATGTTAATGAAACGCACTGAAGAACCAAAGGTTATTTTTCACGCGGAGGCAGACTTCACGAAGACCATTGGTTATTTTAATGGTGGAAAAGGTGGTGTATCCGCAGAGGAATGGATAGAAAAATTGGACAGTACCAAGAATATCCGAAACTGGCCGGATAACATTATTTTGAAACATGCGCGGAGGCTATTGATTAATGGCGGCCGTGATTGGTATGACCTAAAACAGCAGAACCTGAAATCTTGGGATGATTTCTAATATTATTTCAGGAAAGCTTTCATCCTAAGTGGAGAAAATTTAGCAGCTAAATCGGAAAGGATGAGAAAGCGAAAGCAGCTAAAGTCGGAGGATGCCAATGCATATTTCCATTCCAAAACAAAATTGTGCCAGGCATTACATATGAGTTTCGAGGAAACGAAACAGCAAGTTCTTAAAGGACTGCTAGACAAACAGCTATATGTCATTTTAGCTGCAGAGAAGCACGCCGATTATGACGAACTCGGTACAAGTATTTTAACACACGAAAGTACCTTAAATGATTTAAAGTTCGAGTCGGGTGAGAGCAGTCAGTCATGGAATACCACGAAAGTAAAGAGTGAGGTTGGAGAAGGTGTTCAACAATCTGGAAGAAGAGAAGTGAAGTGCTACCGATGCAGGAAGGTAGGACACTTTGTTCAGAATTGCCCAGAACGTAATAAGATTAAAACTGAAACCGACACTAAAAATCCTAGTGGTGAAATAAATTGGATTGCTGATAAAAAGGATAAGACAGGAGAAAAATATATGAAACGTGTCACCATAGATGGCAAAGAACTCAGGGCTATGGTGGACGCAGGAAGTTCGATATGCACAATCAAAACTTCATTGGTGAACAAAGAAGAGTACCGAGTGGTACACAAACCAATGATGATAAAGAGCTGGGGGCCAGAGAACTTCAAATTGGAGTCACCAGCAGCAATAATTGTTACAATAGAGGTGGACGGAGTCATCGCGAAGGATGTTCCTGTCAGAGTGGTGCCAGATGATGCACAGGACATTGACATGATAATCGGGCGCACAGTTACTGAGTTGCCACATATATATTATACCACAGAGGATGGTATATTAATGTTCAAGCAGAACGAAGTCAGACAATTGTGGACATAGAAGATGTGGAACAGAAACCCGGAACATTGACAAATCTACCCGAAGGAACAAATAGACTAATTCCTTGTTTTGATAATTTTAAGTCAAATAACACGGAGTTGTACAAGGACCATGCAGCGCTGGACCAGGAGAGGAAGGCACTGGACCAGGAGAGGAAGGCACTGGACCAGGAGAGGAAGGCATTGGACCTAGAGAGGACAACACTGGACCTAGAGAAAGCAGCGCTAGACCAGGAGAGAAAAGTACAGGACATAGAGATGGCAAAACTGGACCAGGAGAGAAAGGCACTGGACCGCAGGAGTATGTCACTGAACCGGGACAGGACGACAATGGACTAGGAAAGGATTGCGCTGAGGCATGAAAGAATCCAAATCATGCAGATGAGAGCGAAGTGGGAACAATCTCATCGAAACTTAGAGAAATTGCCATGCAAAAAACAATAATTGAGAAAAATTACAAAATAGAGAAACAAACCAGATGGAAGAGGACCCCAACAGACTGGCGACAGATACCAGCGGACTGTAGGAAGACCCTGAAGGAGCAGAAGATGGGCGAAGAAGACTCTGGACTTGGAGAAAATCACATCGGATTGGGAGAAGAGGACTCTGGACTAGGAGAAGACCATACTGGACTGGGAAAAGAGGGCAGTGGATCGGAGGAAGAGGACACAGGACTGGGAGAAGAGGACACTGGACAGAGAAGAGAAGAGGAACACCAGGACCGAAAAAACCCAAGAACCGTCCCTAACGTGACAGCCATTAGCCAGCCAGATTGCACACTTATTTACTCGAGGACGAGTAATTATAGGATGGCCGAATGTTAGCAACTTTGAATATTCGCGCTAGCATAGATACCAATATTAAGTCTATGCTGTCACTTGTACATGCTTCATGTAGTCGCCATATTGTTTTTATTGTCATGTTTAACAAATAAAGAAATATTCTTTCTTACTTTACTGGACTCGGAGGCGTGAACATCGAATTAGAAATAAATAGATCCTGACGTAAGATTAATGGTTGTTGTTAGTATATGTATATATTATATTAACGTGTAATTTGATTGCAGTTAGCCAGAGTTGAGGTATTTAATCTATGTGATAAATACTGAGTGAATGTTAAATTTAAGCATCTAACACACACACACACCACACACATATATATATATATATATATATATATATATATATATATGTATTCACTTCAATCTTTTCCCGCACTTCACGTTGGCGCTCTCATCAAGATAGCTTTACTCAAACGGTTCTAGAACACAAATATATATATATATATATATATATATATATATAATAAATAATATATATATATATATATATATATATTTATATTTTATTATATATATATATATATATATATATATATAGATCCTATGTCTGTAGTATAGCTCGATGCGGATTAGAGACATGGACTCTAACAAAGGCCGGAAATAACTATCTGGTGGGTTTTGAAATGTGGTGTTGGAGGCTAATGGAAGTGTTAAAGTGGACAGATAAAATAACACATAGGTAAATATATCCTGAGAAAAGTGGTCAAAGAAAGAACTTTACTGCGCACAATCATCGAAATGATAGGAAACTGGATCGGACCCATTCTGCAAAAAGAGTCTTTTACACGACGAAGTGAAAGGTGAAGTAGAAGGACTAAAATGATTGAAAAAAGAAAATTGCAGATGCTGACGTACATGAGAAGAGAAAATAAAAAAACCTAAAAAGAAGCGCAGGATCAAGAAACATGGAAGCAAAAGTTTGTAGCGAAAAATACATAAAATTTGTAAATAGGAAACTGGATCGGACCCGTTCTGCAAAAACAGTCTTTTACACGACGAAGTGAAAGGTAAAATAGAAGGATTAAAATGATTGAAAAAAGAAAATTGCAGATGCTGACGTACATGAGAAGAGAAAATAAAAAAAAACTAAAAAAAGCGCAGGATCAAGAAACATGGAAGCAGAAGTTTGAATTGTTTAATGAAAATGGGATTAGTAAAGAAGGTAGAGAAAGAGAATCAAAGATTTGTCGTGGCTCTTATACTATGGATCTGCCTTCGAGCAGACTATTCTTAATAAACTTAAGTAATAATTAAATCTATATTTTTAATAATGAAATAAGTAGAATTCTTTCTAACAAAAATAGTTTTTTCATCGTATTTAATTTTTTCATATGATTGCACCACTGAAAAAAAGCCAGAATAATTCAGAACGAAACTGGGATTTTCTAATGCGTTAAGTTCATTAATATTGACGGTAAATTTTATGAATTGATCTCTAAATGTTTCACGTTTGAAAATTAGCTGTTTGATTTCAGGACTAATAAGGCTGCATATTTATGAAAGTTTTCGTTTATGAACATATAATATGAAATAATATAGTAACTTCACATTGGTGTTCAATAAATACAATTATGTACTTGCGAAAATTAGTACTTGGTTTCTAAAAGTAAAATCGTTAAGTTAGAGAAACTCTCAATCGGGAATATGAATAAAGGGGCAAAAATGTGATGTGGCTTTGATTAGAAATAATCAGACTCTCGGAGTTGCTTAATCTTACACAATGGACTATATTTTGGTAAACAAATGTTCTTCTTCCTCAATAATAAAAAACTAAAAATAATACAACTCTAAATAAAAAAAGAAAAACTTAAAGAAGCACTCAATGAGTCAATTTACCAAAATTAATACAAATTAAAGAATTTGAGCGAAAGTACCTAAGTTGTTATAAAGTACTGCTTGTAATCTGAAAAATATATTGATTAGAACTATCTGAAGTTTAGATTCTAAACAACACTGGACTAGACTGGAACTATATTCGGACTAGACTCGGAACCGGCTAGACTAACTCGGAACATGACCGAAGGCGAAAAGTAAAATGAATCGAAACTGACCAGAGACGGCGACTAAAATAATGTCGATATATAAGAATACTTATCGTGGCATTACCCCATTTTATATATTTTGATATAAAAAATTGATATGTTTGAAACAAATCTATTAGTAGTTCTTATCAGCCATTTTGAAGTAGGGAGGCTAGGGTCTTATTGTAATAAGAGTAAGGAGTAACCGGTGTTATTCAATAGAATCTTAACCTAAAATAAAATATGAATTTGTCTCGATTGGACATGTGAACCATCCTGCATAATGTCACACCTACTGTCTCGCACACCGACGCCGTATACGAATTTGTATGTCCGCCATTTTTAGTATGTGATATAAAATTGTACTATCATAAAATATTGGTTCGTAACCAATGGTTACATTATTGTTACCGACTCATTTTAAACTTTATATATCTTATTTTGTTATCAATTTATCAATCATTGATAATTGTGATTAATATAAATCGATTAAAAAATCACCTGGGGTTATTTGTAACAAATTATTGGATTTGCAACATGCAATTATGTTCTTGTCTGGTATTCAGTAAAGCTTATTCAGATTCAAGTGAAGAAAATTGGGTGGAATGTATACTTTTAAGATGCAGACACATATAAATTGTGTTACAGATAGTGTTATTGTGTTTATTTATGTTAGGTTTTTTCACAGAAGATACTGTATAATTTATTTATATTAATTTTAGTTTACGTTAATTAACGAAAATTATTGTGTACATAAAACAACTCAATTTTATTAAAAATGAGTGAAGAATATATTATCAGCAATGTTACTGACGTTTTTGTGGTTACTCCTTGTCACGGTAGATGTCACTTCTTGTCGGTACCAAACACGAGGTAAGTTGTAACATCGCAAAATGATTAACTGTGAAATAATGAATAAAAGGTATAAAATTATTTGTACTTGGCTGGGTAAAGAAATAGTTGCAGCACCTATCCACATTTGTTTTATAGTATTATAATCAGTGAAACTCAAACTCAATCACTGAACTAATACAATAAGTCCCTAGTTCTACAAGAAACGCAAAATTAGCATCAGATACTCAAAAATAAATCGTTTCATAAAATTCGTACTAAATATTGAGTTTCGTGAAATATTTACATTTCTATATACAAATTTCGTTCTTTGACTAATCAAATTGAACTTTAAAGTAGAACCTTCATATTTTGTTCAGATATTTGACGAAATATTAAATATCGTTAGATTAACCAAAATCTAACTTAATTAAAATTCAAAAATAAATTTTTATATTTTCCGCAAATTTCAAATATCAGATTGTTAATTGACTTCATTCATCTAATATATATTTATAAAATGAAGAATATACATATTAATCAAACAAAACTTATAGCATATTGTCTTAAAGCACAGCTTTAAGTGCAATTTGAAAAGTAATATGTGTGTCAATGAATAATTTTTCTGTGTATGTGACGTGCAAGTAAATATTGTTTTATAACATCAAAAGCATTGTTTCATTGTCCATTAAAAACCACAATAATCATGCTCAATTATTTTAAATGTTATACATACATATATATATATATATATATATATATATATATAGATATATATATATATATATATAACATCACAACTCATTTTGTTACATATGTATATATATATATATATATATATGTGTATATATATATATATATATATATATATATATATATATATATATATATATATATATATATTCAATAGATAAGTCCTGGATTTTTTCAATATATTGATTGTTCCTTTTCCGAACAGTAAATCCAATAATAAAAAACAATTTGTTTTTTGAAGATGTTTAATACGACGTTTCGGAACTAGGTACGTTCCATCATCAGGTTTATTCTGTCAAATACAATGTTTTCTAAAAATATTGATTAACATTAATTAATGATGGTCAATACAGATTAATTAGAAAAAAAATTTATAAAGGAATGGATTATGTACCGGGGTAAAGAGTTATAAGAATTAACTAAAAAAGGTTTTATATAAAATTGAGAAGCAAAAATTATTTACCTGTAATAATTTATATATCCATATCACTAATATTTTTTTGTTAAAAACACTCGATTTTTTTCGAGGATATTTGTAGAGAGGACAAATAAAGGACAAAGGTAAATAATTTTTGCTTCTCAATTTTATATAAAACCTTTTTTAGTTAATTCTTATTACTCTTTACCCCGGTACATAATCCATTCCTTTATAATTTTTTTTCTAATTAATCTGTATTGACCATCATTAATTAATGTTAATCAATATTTTTAAAAAACATTGTATTTGACAGAACAAACCTGATGATGGAACGTACCTAGTTCCGAAACGTCGTATTAAACATCTTCAAAAAACAAATTGTTTTTTATTATTGGATTTACTGTTCGGAAAAGAAACTATCAATATATATATATATATATATATATATATATATATATATATATGCATATAAGAATATCCTTATTAAATAAAAAATGAAATAAAAGAAACCACTATTGCTACATAGACACAAGCCAAATTCTAAAAGTTCCTAAAACATTAAAAAATGTACTTATTCAAAAAGCGTACTGATTTGATTGCTTCTCAACGTGATATCAAGAAAAGTTTTGACATACATTAAGTAACCTACAATTTTATCTGCAATAAATGTGTACGCGCTGTAATTAATTTAATTGTATATTCTATATTACTTATATACTTATTATTTGGTACACATTACATGTTTGAATACTCTATGAATCCAATAATTACAAATATATAAATAGTTGCGAGTACTTTCTTGACAAATGATCTAGATGTGTACTGCCGGTCAAGAATTTATTTAGAATTTTTACTACTCTTAATTAATAATAATTTATAACCTTGTAATAAATTCTTAGTATCAATGAATTATCTGCTCTCTGTACATATATATATATATATGGTATTTATTTTTGCAATGCGCTGCTTCAATAATTTAATGAATTTCAGTCTTAATTTATAAGGTTTAGATTACTAATAGTCACTGCACTCACATTAAACAAAATAAAATCCTTACACGCACAAAACACTCTAAAAATAGGCATTTACTTTAAAATCTTCGTAATAGCCTGTTTTAAGTAGCGCAGGATTCCACGTTTTGTGATAAACCTCGTTTTAAAGATATTTCAAACTGTCCTCCCAATATAAGCTCTGATATGCATCCGTTAAATCCAACTTGATACCTATGCCCGATACTCTGTTGCAAATCGGGCACGCCACCTAAAACAAGAGAAATTGTACATGCAATTCAGCAAATATAATTTTTATTTTTATTGTTCTGAATAATATTTTCATAACTACTATCTTTCGAATTTATTAATTTTTTTTTCAATATGTTTAAAATGAATATATTTTTCATATATATTTCATATATGATAAAACAAATATGTTTACACAATAAGGTCCCGTTTTAACCCGCCTATGGAGTAATATGAAAATTTTACAGCCAGAGGGCAAACAGATCCAATGTTTTATTTCTTATTTTAAAGAGATTTTGCGATATGGTAGCTATAATATTCTACTAATACAAAATAAAAAACTTATGGGTGCATTTTGAACAGGGTTGGAGTAACTATCAATTGAAATTATTTTTTGTAAAATCGTCTTTTAAGTAAAATTAAATTTTTATTTACTTTTTTTATTTTTTACGTCTTTGCTAAGGTAAAGATACAGTTGGTCCTTCTTGCCCCACCAACCTATTAGGTAAAAAGAAATCTAATTTTTTTTCAAGAACATTTTTTTTTTGTATATCGAAAATAATTCAGATTTTATTTTTAATTCTGACAATAGTTGTAATATACTTTAAACAAATAATTTCAACTTTGCAATTCAGTTTATATAATTCTTATAAATATTAAACAATATTACAATATTTATAATAATCTATTTGAAAACATTCAGTATTTCTCGAACATTTCGTTACGGTACGGAAAGTTCCAGCAATTTGCCTTTAGGCACGATGCTATACACCCCACTAGTTTGACAATAAAACTCCCAAACTTAAATTTTTCATCAGCAAAACTGACCACCATAGACAGAAACAGATGGTAATCCTTTGGTGTAAACTCCAAACTATGAGATAGATGCATAAAAATCTCCCGCCACCGGAGCTTCTGAGGAGTCCCTATCGATGTGTGTGCTCTGGTCTATCCTGATTAAACACAATTTTTCACCTATTGGCCATTAACTTCCCGTTAGGGTAGTTATAGTAATGAACCGAAAATAGAAAATGAAAATTTTTGCATTCCTTCACGTTTTGAATGTTTTTGAACATTTTGGCATACCTAAAAAAAATGGATGTGTGTGTGTGTGTGTGTTTTGTATGTCCGCATTTTTTTGTCCACGTTTTCGGGCGCGCGGATTGACCGATGTGCATAGTTCAAAAAACATTCGATTCCTATTGGTAGGGGTAGGGAGATATGCTGATTAGTTTTAGGCAGGTCCAGCCGTTACGGAGATACGGAGCAAAGAGTGCAGAAAATAGAAATCGAGTTTTCATCCGATTTGAATGATCCAAAGAATTTTCTGCTTGTTTTAACGAAATAATTGCTTTTGGAAAAAAATTGTTTCAATTTTTTTTGTATATCGAAAATAATTCCGATTTTAATTTTAATTCTGACTAAATTTCTAATATAGTTTAAACAAATGAATTTCAACTTTGCAATTGTGTTTATATAATTCTTATAAATATTAGACAATGTTACAATATTTATAATAATCTATTTGAAAACATTTAATATTCCCCGAACATTTCGTTACGGTACGGAAAGTTCCAACAATTTGCCTCAAGACACGATGCCATACACCACTAGTTTTGCACTAATTTTGAAGAATAAACTGGCTATAAATTTATCGAAGGATGGAAAAATTCATGGGAATAATGAAGGTCCGTGGTTAATAAAAACCGATATCTCAAAAATCAGTAAAGTTAAGAATTGTTCAACAACAATATTTGAAAGTAGGGGAAAAATGTATAACCAGTCATCACCTTAATTCTTACGATGTTGCTATCGGTAGATTAATGGTAATCTTTGAAAATTCATAACAAAAGTATTTTTTATCGTTGTTAGTTTTGTCGGTTGCGAGCACTGCGATTTAGTTTACGAGATCTTAATATAGATTTAAACTCTACGTTTTTCAATTGTTTTATAAACTGTAATATTTATTTTAAGTGAGATTCAACAGTTTTTTTTTATATAACCACCTGGGTGAAGTGAAAAGGACCAACTGTACGATAACCCTGGCAAAGGTGTAAAAAATAAAAAATAGAAAAAAAGTAAATTAAGTTAAATAAACCAATTTTATAAAATGCAAATTATATAAATTGTTATTTCAAATCTGCTGGTCAATATTTCTGACAAAATACTAGATCAAGAATATTTACAGTGTTATCTGTATAAAAAAAACATAAAATTTATATTCTGCATTAGTTGAATAATGTAAATATTTTGTGAAATACCTTTAAAATTAAAATAAGACATTGAAGCTGTTTGTCACCTAGCCGTCCCAAGTTACTCCGCCTATGTTATTTATGAAAAAACACATTTCTACAATGATGAAGTCTTGACAGTTGTGAGCTTATACATTTGACAGTAGTATTCCTAGGAATTCGTGGGTGAGCACCCACACACAGATATAAAATGACATAAATACCCTTTCCTATATATGTTATAATTATTAGTAAAAAGTATTAAATATAAAAGCGAGTCCATGACAGTATTATTTACAGTTATACGCAAAATCCAGAATTTTAAAAAAATATTATAAACATGAAACATAATCAGTATTCGATTATTTGGAGTTTGTAAAGACTATAAATCAAAAGACCAAAAAAACTTGAATTATATTATACCATTTTTTCTATAGAAAGTGGATAGAACTTCCAGTCAGATTGTATAAACGTCAGTTCGAAACCAACTGCCGTACAGGTAGCATCGGATCAATAAATATTCAATATTTATTTCTTATCAGTTGACCTCAGTTCGCTTCGAACCTTCGGCCAGGTATACTGTGCCTCACGTTAGTGTAAACAAACATTGTTATCATCCAAAGTGAAATATAAATTGAATTTAATAGTGAAGTGTTATATAATAATCAAATAAATGTACCCGTAAGGGTACATTTATTTTCGTTCATTGAATATATAATTTAAAAACTGTTAATTAAGGCATAATTAATAATTATGCAAAATGAACCATATAATCCACCAATTCCGTTAGTTGAAGTTGATAAAGTGCTTAACTGCAGTCCCGAAAGTGAACATCTTTTACATGAGTCACAGCCAGCAAGTAATTTCGTAAATCCTAAAATATGCAATAACAACATGAATGAAGAACAAATGGAATCCTGCAACGAGCCCTCAACTTATTATAATTCCATTCCTTGGCAAGTTGTTGATAGTCCTAAAAGGAAACGTCCAAACCGACAAGTAGATCAGCCAATTCAACTAACAAATAGATTCAACGTGTTAACAAACAAAGAGCCTATTGCTGTTTCAGAAATATCAAAAAAAAAATTTGCCACCACCAGTTTTTATTTACGGTGTGGTTGATTTCCGAGGTATGGTTGATGAAATCAAAACTATTCTAAATATCAAAAATTTTACCACTAAAACATTTCCTAATGATATAATCAAATTTATTGTTTCTTCTGTTGATGATTATAAAAACCTCGTTAAATATCTCCGAGGTCGTAAAGCAGTTTTTCATACCTATCAGATTAGCAGCGAAAGAGCATACAGAGTGGTCATGAAATATATGCATTACTCAACCGATATTACAGAACTAAAAACAGCAATTGAAACTTTTGGGCATAAAGTTAGGAATATAACAAATGTTATTCACTTTAGAAGTAAATTACCACTCAACATGTTTTATGTTGATTTAGAGCCCAGCAGCAATAACTCCGATATCTTCAAATTAAATAAAATCCTAAATCAAATTGTGCATTTTGAACCTCCAATGAGATCATCAGAAATAGCACAGTGCAGTAGATGCCAAATGTATGGTCATACAAAATCTTACTGCAACCGGCCATTTAGGTGTGTAAAATGTGGTGATCAACATGAGAGTAAAAAATGTACAAAATCAAAAGAATTACCTGCATTTTGCACTAATTGTGAAGAGTCCCATACTGCAAATTATAGGGGTTGCCTAACTTATAAAAACCTCTTGAACAGTAAACCTAAAATAAACACCAATAGCAATAGTGCGACTAATCAAAATTATTCGAATAATCATCCAAATTATGCAAAACATTCTACTTTCAATCATCATAATGAAAATCTTTTTAATTCAGAACATATGTCATATGCTCAAGCAATCAAATCTAGTAAATCAGAAATTTCAGAAAGTATTAATTCAAGTCTCTTCCATTTTTTGAATGAGTTCAAAAGTATGTTCCATCAGCTCATGCAGCAAAACACAATGATGATAAACATGTTATCCACGCTTATAAATAAACCTAAATAATGTTCAAATTTCTAAGATTAGGATTATGGAATGCAAATGGGCTTTTACAGCATAAAAATGAATTGATAGTGTTCCTTAATGAAAATAAAATTGATATATTACTAGTAAGTGAAACCCACTTCACTAAATACTCCAACTTATTTATTCCTCAGTACTATATTTATCATACATGTCATCCAGATGGTACAGCACACGGTGGCTCAGCCGTATTGATCAAGTCCAACATTTCTCATTATGAACTCCAAAAGTATGACAAAGAATTCCTTCAAGCAACAACAATCCAAGTTCAACTTTCTTCTTTTCCATTAACTATTTCTGCAGTATATTGTCCTCCCCGGCATAAGATTAGCGCTTCACAATTCTCTGATTTTTTTGGGTCGCTTGGAAGTAAATTTATTGTCGGCGGAGACTTTAATAGCAAGCACACGTTTTGGGGATCAAGACTGATCAATCCAAAGGGAAGAACACTTTATGAAGTTCTTGATCAACAATGCTATTCTACTCTTTCCACAGGAACTCCAACCTACTGGCCTACCGACATAAGAAAGAAGCCGGATTTACTGGATTTTTTTATAATAAAAGGTTTAAATTCCAAGTATACTGATGTTAATCCAAGCTATGATCTTTCATCAGATCACTCCCCGATTATTGCCACTATTTCTTTTTCTATTATGAACGTCTGTAATCCTGTTAGACTTCATTCAACAAAAACTAACTGGGAGCTATACCGTTGTAAAATAGAAGAGAAGATAAATCTCAAAATTAGTCTAAAAAATCCAGCAGAGATTGACCACGCTGTTGACAAGTTTAACGAAATTCTTCATGCAGCAGCTGTAATAGCTACTCCAAAAACAACCGTCAAGCAAGAGCAATCGCTGTCATTGGAAATTAAAAATTTATTAGCAGATAAAAGGAGAGCAAGACGCAAATGGCAATCAAGTCATTTACCTTCGGATAGAAATATTTTTAATAATTTAAGCAACAGGCTTAAATTGAGGCTCAGAGAGATTTCCAACCAGAACTTTAACAAGTATGTATCAAATCTTAATAGATTTGATAATTCAATCTGGAATCCTATTAAACACAAACAAAAACCTCAAATTAGAAATCCATCTATTCGATGGGATGAGCGCAATCACCTACACTGGGCAAGAAGTGACGCAGAAAAAGCTGATCTATTTGCTGAATATCTGAGTTCAGTTTTTCAACCTAATCCAGATCTCTCAAATACAGCGGACACCAGTTTGACTTCATTTACCTTAGTGAACTCTGAAAACAGTATAAACTTCTTCTCTTTAAAAATGATAGTTAAAAAAATTGCTAAACTGAAGAATAGGAAATCTCCTGGATTTGACTTGGTGACTTCAAGAATGCTTAAAGAAATGCCAAAGAAGGGATTTATCCTATTAACTCATATATATATACAATTCGATAATAAGATTAAACTACTGGCCAACCTTCTATAAAACATCCATAGTAAAAATGATACATAAAAGTGGGAAAGATCCAAACATGGTTTCTTCATATAGACCGATCAGCCTTTTGCCTATTGTCTCGAAAGTGCTTGAAAAACTGCTACTCCATAACATCTTAGCTAATACAAATATTTTTCCAGACCACCAATTCGGCTTTCGGAACCAACATTCAACAGTTCAACAGTGCCATAGAATTGTAAGCGTTATCAATAATACCTTTGAGGCTAAGAAATTCTGCTCCGCGATTTTTCTAGATGTGAGCCAAGCTTTCGACAAGGTGTGGCATAAAGGCCTTTTATTCAAGATTGGCTCTCTACTTCCAAGTAGATATTACAATATTCTAGAATCCTACCTTGATGGTAGGAAATTTAGAGTCCGCGTTAACTCAAATACTTCAGCATCTCATCAAATCGAAGCAGGTGTTCCACAGGGAAGTGTTTTGGGCCCTTTACTGTATATTCTATTCACAAGTGACTTTCCAACATTACAATCGACCATAACAGGAACTTTCGCTGATGATATTGCAGTACTTTCAACACACATCGATGCATCTGTTGCATCAAGCAATCTGCAAAGCCATCTTAATATTATTGAGGAATGGACAAGGAAATGGCGAATAAAAATCAACGAAAGTAAATCGAGTCATATTTCGTTTACTCTCAACAAGTCAACATGCCCAAGTGTTTACTTTTATGGACGAAAAATACCAAGTAATAATTGTGTCAAATACTTGGGTATGCATCTTGATCGTAGACTGACCTGGAGAGATCACATTTGCTCAAAAGTAAAAGCGATAAAAATTAGAACTGCAGAAATATATTGGCTATTAGGACGCAAGTCAAAATTATCCCTTGAAAATAAATTATTAATTTATAAAACAGTGATAAAACCTATATGGACTTACGGTATTGAATTATGGGGATGTGCCAGCAAGTCTCATATAGCATTAATGCAGCGTGCCCAATCAAAAATACTCAGACAGATAGTTGATGCCCCGTGGTTCGTCAGTAACAAGACCATACATGACGATCTGAATATTTTATATATCGAGGAAGTAATAAGAAACTTCAGTGTCCACCACTTTCAAAAACTAGAAGCCCATCCAAATAAAATAGTTGCACAACTGCTTGAGATGCCACATTCCAGGAGGCTCAAGCGTAAATCACCAATGGATAATATCCTAATCTATCAAATTGTTTAATGGAACAATTTCTATATTTTTTAGAGTAATCATCGAAATACGTTAGTTAAGTTAATTTAATTTTTTTTTTTTTTTGTAGTATTATTATATTATTTTATTATTTACTATTATTATATATTACTATTATTATTAGTTACTATTTTTATGTTATTATTTTTATTTATTCTTATTTAGTTTATTCTTTTTAGTTTATATATATATATATATATATATATATATATATAAGCAATGCAGCTCATAGAATATAAGTACTGTTCTGATTGCTGTAAAATAATAAATGAATAAAAAAAAAAAAAAGATTGTATAAACAAAATATGAGCAAACAAATCATATTAATATAAATTATATAATATTGAACAAGTAGACTTTGGGGTTTTATTGTTTTTATATTACCTGATTCAAACTACACTTCTTCCTTCTACACTTAAAATAAAGTATTAATTTTCTTGATTCTCTAGAAATTGTTTAGAAATACTAATCAAAACAACGTTTGCCGGGTCAGATATTCTTATATATAAAAATAGAGCTCGGTATTATGTTAGGTATGGTACAACATTAAAATGGCTGTATGGATTTGGCCAGTCTTAGCCTTGAAAAATGCATGTTAATCCAGAGGTTGTGGAAAAGGTGAGATATTACTTGCAAACCGTGGAGTAACTTTACATTTTTAATTTGCGAATTTTTGTAGAAACATAATTTACACATACGTCAAATGTCAAATGTTTTTGACAGGTGATGCTCAATTATATTTAATAAGATGTTTTAGATAAATATTATTTAATTGAAGTAAGCAGTTTTGTTTGCAGTATTATTTATACATAAACACGTTATTACACGGGCCGCAAGTGTTATTAGAAACTCAACATATCAGCTTGTTTGAAATGTTAATATAAAAATGCGCTTTTTGGCTTTATAGCACTCTTTTTTTGCTCTGAAAGAACTCATCGGTACTTATAAAACATTTTCTAGATTATTTTAAATTAGATTATTATTTTATTTAAGTTTTTTAATTTAACTAAGATCTTGAATTTGGAGACAATCAAAAAACTTATATTGGAAATTAATTTTATTTAGGTCATTTAAACTAAGATTCCAAATTTTGGAATTGATCAAAAGACTATATTAACTTATTTCAAGTTATGACAGTCAACAATTCAAATAAAGGGTTCTTTGATAGCACTAATATCACTAATATCATCATTCGTCATTTGACACTCGAAGCGAACGGACGTGCCTAGCGCTAGCGTTGTTCACTGTTGTGACCTTTGCACGAGAAGTTTATGTTTTCATCAAAAAATCATTTTTGCTAATTTTATGTTTTCTTGGCGTTTCAATCCATTCGAATGAGACCAAATTTAGAAAAAGCATGTGTGTGTGTATGTGTGTGTGTGTTTTTTTTTGTATAGCGAAGGAAATGCATTTATGCATCCCAGACTGATCTTCTGTCTGGGTATGTCGGACTCGACATCGCCCTGGTATAATACCGACTAAAACCTCCGCTTTGCCCTTGCCTCTGATCCCCACGGAAACCGCTGTTAGGCATTACTTCGTGAGGGGAGGATCTAGAATGTTATAATTCTTTACTTGTTATAATCAATGTTATAATTCATAAACATTATATTCATCTGTTAAAAGGGCGAAGTCCCATTCGCCCTTTCTCTTTTTATAGAACGCATGTCCATTAATACCTCTCTCGCAAATCTGTCTATGGCGTTCCAAGCAGCTTTACTTGTCAGCATCACTTCAGCAACATTACCTGGGGTAATTCTGCGTCTCAATGTCTCTTCCACATCATCCCCTAGAGCACCAAATCGCGGGCACACGAAAAACACATGCTCAGCATTTTCGATTTCGCCCAAACTATATGGGCAATCCGGCGAGCTATCGTGCTTGAAGCGGTGTAGGTAGGCTCGAAAACAGCCGTCCCCGATAGCATTTGCGTAGTATAATAATTTACTTCGCCATGCTTTCGACTTAGCCAGACTTTGATGTTAGGAATGAGACGATGCGCCATCTGCCCTTCACTGCGACATCCCAAAGTTGCTGCCATCGGTCAATGCTGTTCTGCCGCTTTTCTAATCTCAACTTTTCAGGACTCAGTTGTTGATGTTTTCTATGGTAAATTGTCCGTCTTTCCTCTGCTAAGACTAAGAGAGGCAGAGTTCCTGAAATTGCGCAAGCAATTCTTATAGCACTCAGACGATATATGGGCCCTGCCATTCTCCTCGATTTTTGAGATTTAAGAGCATCAGCTCATATGGAGATACCATATGTCAGCACCGAAGTAACCACTGACGATAGTGATATCCTTCTGCTTTGTTTAGGGCCTCCAACATTAGGCATTAGTCGAGCAAGTCTCGTCCTAACTACTGACGCCTTAGCACTAACGTGTTCCACCTGTTGATCGAAATTCAATCGAGCATCAAGCATTACGCCAAGGTAACAGACATGAGATTTTGACGTGCTCTCTAGATTTCATATCTTTAGCTTAATGGTCTCTATTGTGTTTCTACTCGTGATAAGAACAGCTTCACTATTTGTTGTGCTAATTGGAGATTCATTGTTCTCATCCAGCGATTAATTTTTCTAAGTGTTATATCAAATAGACTTACGATCTCATCAATTTGTTTGGGAACTACTACTATGGCAACATCGTGTGCATATGCTACTAGTTTCACACATTCTGGAATCTCTAGTCTCAAAAGGCCATCATACATAATATTCCACAGCGAAGCGCCTAGAACAGAGCCCTGAGGCACACCTCCTGTTATATTATATTCTTCTGTACCATCGCGTAAATCGTACATTAGAATTCTGTCTGTAAAGTAGCTTGCGACTATATTGCAGAGGTGTGCTGGCACGTTCTTGTCACGGAGTGCATTCATAATGCAATCCCAGTTTGCAGAATTGAAAGCATTTTTTATATCCAATGTAGCTACAAGACAGTACTTCTTCGTACCCCCCTTCCATCTGGTTCCTGCAATTGCTTCCTTGGCGGTGTTAACAACCAAGTTTATAGCATCGATAGTTGATCGCCCTTTACGATTGTCTGCTAGGATTGGATCAACTACTGCATCTATTCTTTGGTAGATTATTCTTTCAAAAATTTTACCCGCTGTATCCAGCATACATATCGGACGGTACGATGATGGTTCATCTGGTGGTTCTTTTCCTTTGGGAAGAAGCACTAATCTTTGCTGTTCCCATTTCCGTGGAAAAGCCCCTTCTTTTAGATATGCGTTACAGGCATTAAGAAACATTGTCGGTGATGTCATAATTGATGTTTTAAAGTCAATATTAGGAATTCCATCTAGGAATTTCAAACGGGTGTTTGATGTCAATCGCCGCATTGGAGTGAGGGATTACACCAGACATGACTTGCACTTGCTTCTTAGAAGCAAAGTGAAGCTATCAAGGTTGTTGGCCAAAGCAATAATGCCAAGGGGCCCTAATCGGTCTTGTTGTGGCTCGCAGTCTTCAGAGCCAATCAATTCCTTAGAGCCAAACAATTCCTTTCAGAATTAACAATAACTTATATCAATTTCTCCCCATGAATAGCAATTCTAATATAAACATCTTTTTTTCAAAATATACAGAAATTATCCCCTGAATTAAATAAAATTGAAGTAATCACAAAAAAACAAAATTTTGATGTCTTGTGTTTTGCTGAACATTGGCTCAAAAAATCTGAACTTTAGTTGGTCAAACTAAAAGGTTTTCGTTTGCAATCCTACTTCTGTCGACAAATTTTTTCTCATGGCGATGTTTGTATTTTTACCTCAGATCGATATGCCTGTAAACCAATTTGGGCAACGACTAGTTGTGTTGAAAAAATCTTTTAGTACTGTGCTATCCCAGTATCTCTTGAGTATGGTCTTATTTATTCAATTAGTATTTACCGATCTTCTAAATGAGCTGTCTAATAAATACGATAAAATAATTTTATGCTGTAATTTTAATATCCATTTTAATAAAAAATAAAAATTGTTAGATGATTTTAAGATCTCAATTCAATCATTTAATCTGATTCATTCTCCGACTCGTGTAACTCCACAATCGGCCTCGTGTATCGACAATTTTTTTACTAATGTACAATTCATTGAATCCTCTGTCACAAACACCACCCTATCTGATCATTACGGTATATCCCTTGCGATTGCATCTAAGACGAAACCATCCAACAATAAAATAAGTTACTCGAGAATTTTTGATTCAGCCAGTGAACTATGTTTCGAAGCCTTACTGGAAAAAGATAGCCTAGTATTTCAGGATAGTAATGACGCCAATGCTTTATTTAATAAATTCATATCATTCTTTTTATACAACTTTAATTTAGCTTTTCCTTCTTCAAAAAAATTCCAGGCCCCAAAATGCTTATGTATATCATTCAATATATTAAAATTTCTAGTGCGTCTATCCAAACGGAATGCTACTTTATCGTTTCAAATTTACTTTTTGAAATATAGGCAAACGTTTAATGAATTAATTGATCTAGCAAAAATTAAATTCAACGAAGATTTAATACGGCATTCGTCAGAAAACTATGTGGTCTCTCATTAATTCTGAACTCAATCTTGAACGTAAATCTGCGGTAGAAATTAAATCTTTGACGATAAATGATGTAATAATTAACGACATTAATGATATTTCCAACGAAATGAATAACTTTTTTGTTAATGAGGCTGCAAATTTGACTTCCTCCATCATCTCGAACATCACTTGCTGCTCACCTGTTTCGTATATTGTTAGAAATATTCATAGCTTTGCTTTATATCCTGTCACAAGGAACTTATAAGTACTTTTAAATCTCTTAAATTTTCCTATTGCGCGGGACCGGATGAAATTCCTACATGCATCATTAAAGAATTCTATCTTCTCTTTATTGATAACCTATTAATATGTATTAATAAATGATTTGATCTGGGAGTTTATCCAAAACACCTTAAGCACTCAAAAATCCGCCCTCTTCATAAAAAGCGATAAAAATATTGTGAGCAACTACAGATCTATTTCACTTCTTAATTCTTTTGATAGGGTGTTTAAGAAAATTTTGCACGTCAGAATCTCTGGCTTCTTAAACAAATACAATTTTTTTTCACAACCAACATGGTTTTCGGAAACAACACTCTACATCGCACTCGGTTTTTAGCCTCATCCAAAATGTTATTAACTCATTTGAAGATGGAAGTTATTGTGTCGCCGTCTTCTGCAATCTCTTCAAAGCGTTCGACAGTATATCTCACAATATTCTCATTGATAAGTTAAAAATGTATGGTTTTCGTTCTAGGTCGCTTAAATTACTAACATCTTATTTAACAAATAGAACTCAAAGCGTATATTTGGACAATAGCACCGATGGAAAAATTATATCCAGGAAATTAAACGTCAAAATGGGTGTCCCACAAGGATCAATTCTTGGACCGCTCCTATTTTTTCTTTACATTAACGACCTATCTAATTGCTCAAATCTTTGTGACTTTGACACTTGTCTAACCATCAAAGCTAGAATGTACGATAACCTCGTGATGAAATTAAACAGTGTCATGGATTCCGTTTCGAAATGGTTCAATATAAATAATCTTCTTTTAAACAACGACAAAACCCAAATTATCTCTTTCTGTACTGCAACGCGCGTAGCGAATGATATTTCTTCATTTACGAATAATAACAATTCATTTGACCTTGCTTCAGTATCTAAATTTCTTGGAGTATATATCAATAAGAATCTCAACTGATCTGAACCATATATGCTTCAAATTAACGCGTACATGCTTTATCCTGCGAACCCTTAAATAAAAAATCGGAATATTCAGTTTACTTTCTATTTATTACGCAAATTTCTATTCACACATTGCTTACGGTATCCAATTTTGGGGTTTCTCTAACGAACTAATTAAAGTTTTCAAACTGCAAAAGAGAGCAATTCGAATAATTTTTTCACTATCCTCCAAGACATCATGCCGTAATATCTTCACTAAACAAAATATTTTAACAGTACCGAGTATATTTGTTCTAGTCACACTTAATTTCATAAAAAATAATCCAGACTTTTAATTTGTCTTCGATGTCAAATACCAAGCACAATACGAGACATAAAATAATTAAAGGTACCCTATAAACTACACGGTTCCTCTAATACTATCTGCAGTATGGGTATACAATTTATAAATAAACTGCCGTTACGTGTTCGCACCCTTGATAATAAGAAATTTTATAAAGTACTAAGTAATGCATTAAAGGATTTAATTTTTTGTAGCCCTCTGGAGTTTTTAAATTTCGATATTTCAAATTACTTTCCCGAAAATCTCAACTAATCATTAACGCGACTTTCCCCCCTAGAAAAAATTTCTCTATTACAGGCAGCAGCAAGATCGATGGATCAACCATGGCAAATATACCTACGAATCTACGGGCCCAAACTAACTGATGTCACCTACCAGCCATGTCTATGCCTACTATGCTCATCACAACATAATTCGTTCGAAACTAAATACTTCTGTTGCAAAAATACTTCTAAATTACTATTATTATTATTATTATTTTTTGTTTGTTTTTTTTCTTTTTTTATATATGACTGTTATTGTTAAAATACTTAATAAGTTAATTAAAAACTTATAATTTAAAAAACACTAAAAAAATTGAAAAACAATTTTTTTTTAATTATTATTTTCATATGACTGTTATTATTAAAATACTTAATAATACTTATCTAAAAACTTATAATTTAAAAACACTTAAAAATGTAAAACATAATTAATATTTTTATATGACTGTTATTGTTAAAATACTTAATAATTAGTTAACCAAAAACTTATAATTTAAAAACACTTAAAAAAATGAGAAACAAAATATTTCCTTTATCAAAATAACTAAAAATTTGTAAACGAAAAAAACTTATATTGTAAAAATACTTGACAATAATAATAAAAATGATAATGATAATATTATTATTATTAATAATAATAATAACAATAATATAAGACACTTAAATTTGTAAACGAAATAAAATAACCTAAAATTTGTTAAATAAAATAATTATATTGTAAAAGTATTGTATAGCTTATTAAAATACTTATTAAATTTTTAAAAAATACTTGCAACAAACAAACTAGTTATATTTAAAAATAATTGAAATTAACTAAATATAAATAAGTTTATAGTAAATAAATTAAATAATAAATAAATAAGTAATAAAATAGCTAATAATTAATTAAATTATATTAAACCTGTAAAATATTGACTTAAGCCTTATTATAATATTATTATACCGACGGCTTGTAAAATAAATAAATAAAAATAAATAACTTTTTAAAATCGGACGCTCCGTTCTCCTAAAAACTGAGTTATCCTTTTTGCCCCGTATCTTCGGAACGGCTAGACCTGCCTTCGCCTAAAACTAATCAGCACGTCTCCTTATCAATATGAATCGAATGTTTTTTCAATTATTCAAATAGGTTGATCGGTATTCCCGAAACCGTCGAAAATTTGTATCCGCACACACATACACACATACACACACACATACATCCATTTTTTCTAAGGTATGCAAAAATATTCAGAAACCTTTGAAACGTAAAGATATATAAAAATTTTCAATTTCGATTTTTTTGCGATTACTATAACTTGCCCTACGGGAAGTTAAAAGTTCATTATAATACAAAAATTATTTAATTTTTAAGTTTTTAAATTATATTTTTATGTTAATTTACATTAATATCAATATCCGGACATTTTTTGTAATAAACAAATGCAAGAAAACAATATCGAGTAACTAAGATGATTCGATTCAATTCGGATCATCCTAGCGACCTTATCTTTCGAATAAGTCGATTGAATTTGGTTGGCCCGCCCGCCAGTTTTTTTTTTCTACACCTGTAGAAATATCAATAAATTACGAGAACTTCTGAAATAAAATATTTTAAAAATTAGTTATGAAGCTCGCATTATATCAAATGTATCAACACTTCCAGCTTATATATATATATATATATATATATATATATATATATATATATATATATATATATATATAAGAGGATCGCTTAAGTGACAACACTCATAACTCACGAACGGCTGAACCGATTTAGATGAAAATTGACATGGAGGTAGTTTAGAGCCAGGAGAAACATATGTAATACTTTTAATCCCGTTTTTTCATTCTAATTCAAAATTAATTATTTATGAATTTTAACTATGAACTATTAACTATTAACTATTTAATTATTAACCATTAACTATTTAATCATTAACTATTACCTATTTAACTATTCTTAATTCACTATTTACTAACAACTATTCAATATTTGCTATTATCTATTTACTATTTACTATTAACTATTCAGTTATCACTATTCACTATTTACTATTTTACTATTGAACTATTAATTATTCTTTATTTACTATTAACTATTCAGTTATCACTATTCACTATTTACTATTAACTATTCAGTTATCACTATTCACTATTTACTATTAACTATTCAGTTTTCACTATTCACTATTTACTATTAACTATTCAGTTTTCACTATTCACTATTTACTATTAACTTTTCAGTTTTCACTATTCACTATTTACTATTAACTATTCAGTTATCACTATTCACTATTTACTATTCACTATTCAGTTATCATTATTCACTATTCACTATTTTACTATTCAACTATTCAGTTATCACTATTCACTATTCACTAATAACTATTTACTAATAACTATTCACCATTAACTATGTAACTATTTACTATTTCACTATTTACTTTTTAACTATTAACTAGTTACGTAAACTATTAACTATTTACCTATAACTATTGAACTATTAACTATTCACTATTTAACTATTCGCTATTCACTATTTAACTATTCTCAATTCACTATTTACTATTTTATTAACAATTAACTATTTAATATTAATTATTCACTATACACTATATTACTACTTTACTATAACAAATTAGTGCGCATGCGCCAAATACGCAAGATGTTCATGAGACCGATCCAAGTACGCACGTATACCATTATTTTAAATTGATTGTTTGAGAACTCCACATTCACCTAGCGTTTTGGGGAATGTGCACATTCACCAAGAGTGCACATTTGCCGTAAAACACACACACACACACATATAACAAATGTATTCTGAGTGGATAATAAAATGGAGCTTATAAAGTAGACGACGTATATATATATATATATATATATATATATATATATATATATATATATATATATATATATAAACGTCGTCTACTTTATAAGCTCTTATAATTTGTTTATAAAATACGAATAGTAAAATATTTAAAACCATTGGTCAATTATTGTTTATTATTGATTATTTTTTCCTCGAATGTTTTATTACAACACGAGAAGATCCAGCAATATTAGTGCAGTAAACGGAGAGGAAAAAATGGTATAACCTCTGAATTTTTTTACTGTGCTCCGAATTGAATGAAATTTTGGAATTAGGTTCATCTTACCCTTAAGTTCAAAGGTGAAAACAATTCGGGTTGCACCATCACCCCCCGGAGGGATGACACCCCTTCTCAATTGTGTAATTACTCCCGATTTTATAAAAACTTTTTTTTCCATTTTTTTTAAAAATCAAAATTATTTTCATTATATCTCAATAAGAATAGAAGATATGTATAAAAGCATATAGATAAAAATCAAAGGAATTTTTCTGGCTTATTATTTTATTTTTTTTAACTTCCCGTAGGGTAAGTTATAGTAATCGCAAAAAAATCGAAAATGAAAATTTTTATATATCTTTACGTTTCAGAGGTTTCTGAATATTTTGGCATACCTTAGAAAAAATGGATGTATGTGTGTGTGTGTGTGTGTGTGTATGTATGTATGTATGTATGTATGTATGTATGTATGTATGTATGTACGTGTGTGTATGTATGTGCGGATACAAATTTTCGTCGACGATTTCGGGAACACGGATCAACCGATTTGAATAATTCAAAACACATTCGATTCGTATTGATAAGGAGACGTGCTGATTAGTTTTTGGCGAAGTCAGGTCTAGCCGTTCCAAAGATACGGGGCAAAAAGTGCCGAAAACGGTAACTCAGTTTTTAAGAGAACGGAGCGTCCGATTTTAATAATTCAAAAAACATTTTACTTGTATTGATAAGGTGAAGAACCGATCAAATTTTCATAAAGGCAGGTCCAGCGGTCTCGGAGATCTAATGAAAAAAGTAAAAAAAAATGCCATTTGGCGGTCAAAAATGATCATTAGACATATGCACATCAAATTATGAGATATTTTATAGAGATTTTAACAATAAGTATAATTTTGGCTTACATTCCTATGGGTTCCGTACCAATGTTTACGCGTTAGACGTCGACGCGGCGCTTACGCGGTTTGATATTTCGTCTTTATGCAGTTAAAGCAGTACGATTGCTTTGAAAAAAAGTTTAGATCTTTCAAAATATGTCAAAATAAAGAAAACATTTTTTTTCAAAAAAAAAAATTAAAAAAAAAAAATTAAAAAAATTTTTTTCTTTTTCAAAAAAAAGTAATTTGTTAAAAGTAAAAAGTAATTGTTTGTCAAAAATCTTATTTTTTCGAAGTAAATTTTTTTCAAAAATGTTAATCGTTTTTAAAAAAATTATAATTTTTGGTACGGGAAGTTCCAGCAATTTGCCTTGAGGCACGATGCCTTAATTGCCTTAAGACAGAATTCCACTCACAGCTAGTTTCACACGAAAATTGACAGAGTTATGAATGTTTAAAGACTGCGCGGCCGCGCAAATTGGAAAAAAAAGTTTTTATAAAATCGTGAGTTTTCTGAAATTAGTTTGTACTAAAGTAGTGAATCTGCTAGAATCCATCAAGATGTCTATAATGAAGTGAATTCTAGATGGAATGTGAATTACTTTAATTCTGGTGGAAACGGCGCTTATTAAACCACATGATTCAAAAGAAAAAAACATCGTATATGCTTCTTATTTGCATGATATCTCACTCATTTTACACGCAAAAAAACTCGTAACAGCACTCATTTTAAAGCTTATGTTGAGTACTATAAAACCCAATTTTCCTGAGATGCATAAAATGTAAAATCTCGACACTAGATGGCTTTTAATATTATACAACAATTAAATCTTAAACGAAATAAAAAACGACTTTGCTCTTTCAAATCTTGCTTATTATTATTCCTAGAATACTTTATATTATACAGATTTATTAAGATTTTCATTGACATTATTTTGTTCATTACATGATTTTTGTTAAAAAGTATATTTTAGGAGATATTTGCAAAAAAACAAAGAAAAACGCCAAAAATATATGAATTTTTAGTGGCCAGTAACTTGAAAAGTATTAGTTTTTTTTGAAAAACTATAAGAGACATTTTTTTCTTATAATTAGTTTTTTTATCGATTTTCGACGTTATTTTGGAAAAATGTAATTACACAATTGAGAAGGGTGACATCCCCCCGGGGGGTGATGGCGGAACCCAAATTGTTTTCACTTTTGAACTTGAGGGTAAGATGAACCTAATTCCAAAATTTCATTCAATTCGGAGCACAGTAAAAAAATTCAGACCTAAAACGCTCCGTTTACTGCACTATATGCCTTTAGGAATAAAGCCTAATTACTAGTTTACGTTATTAAAATCTTTTTATGGATAACCTTATTACATACCTAAATACAATCCTGAATCCCAATTCGGAAGAAATAACTTTCCCACCGATTTGCGGTAAACTGGTTCTCCACCATCCACCTCTAAAAATTCTTCTTGCGAATTTCTGCAATATAATATCGAGCAAACTTATAACAGATGTAATTATTATGAATACGAATAAGGATAGATGATTTAAATTTATTCCAATAAGTCTAAATAAAATTATTATTTTACATTCATTAAAATTTGTGTTTATACATATTGTTTCACAATAAATATTTCTCGGCTTAATACTAGTTGATTCGAATCAAGTACAATATAATTCCCATCAGATTGCTAAAGTTGGAATCGAGTGATTCGAATCATTTGA